>NW_019265184.1:48576-113919 GCF_002742605.1 Olea europaea var. sylvestris
GGGGATGATATATATGTAAGGAGATTGGGTCTACAAAAAAAGATCAAAAGACAAGTAAATTTGCTTTATTTAAAGTTCGATAATTTTAAGTAGTATTTTGTTTTATTTATTTTTTATTTGTGATTACTAAGAAAAGTGATTTGTGGAATTCTACAAGATCAAGAATTGAGATTACAATAACGGGATTTGTTAATTACCTTAGTAAAGGTTGATCGTGTATATTATTGAGATGGGTGAGGAAAGAAAGCAAGATCAAGAATGATAATATTAAAAAGAAACAAAATGTTTAAAGAAGATTCTTATGGCACTATTAGAAAATGTTAACCTAAAGAAGGTTCTTATGACACTATTAGAGGTGTACATCAAAATGAATCGTTGCATACTATTTATAAACTTTACACATTTCAAATTTTCTTTTAGTAGAGCTGTCTTGGCTTATCCATAAACTTAAGGCCTAGAATAACTTTACTGTGTTGAGCCAAGACAGACCAACTTTAGTATTAGTTTTTTAAAATTTAAAGTTTTAGCTAATTTAAAAAGCCATAAAGGACTGTATTCTTGTAGACCGCTCTACACAACTTTTGCAAATAGTTACTAGAATCGATAAAATGTACTGAGTCTAGAGTATATTATGTTAAGATACACATAAGCCATGAGTATGGACACCAAAGTAAGCATGACTATTATAGGTGATTGTCATTTATGTAGAAACTTGATAAATCAGCACTCTTCTCTAATCATGTGTAGTTTTAGCGTTTATTGATCTCTTTTATGGGTCGATCTGGACAACTCGTTGACAATCTGATGTTAAACAACTTTGAAGGGAACTTGGCCAGTAATTTGGTTGATAAATGGGGAAAAAATTCACAAGGCTTTGTTGGTAGTCAAAAACCTAAGTCTCCCCTCATATAATTTATCATAAGCCTCTTGTATGTCTTCCCCATCTTTAGAACCCTCTCAGATTGCTTACAACTATGTACATCCTCAAACTTGACATAGCGTGGAATGAGAACACCGAGATCAATCGAGTAAGATATTGTAATAGTAGTATGTGTAATTGGTCGCTCACATCTTTGAATGAAATGCCGCAAGAAAGCCCCAAGCTCCACCACAGGCAGGAGGGACTTTTTCGGGGTTTGTTCCAGCAATGTCCAATTCTGCCTTCTAAGGTGACGCGTCAGTGTCCCGTTCCCTTCTAAGGTGACGCGTCAGTGTCCCGTTCCATGGACCCTTATACTATTTTGGGATTTTATGGGACCTAGGCGACGGGCTTTCTTGTAGTGTTCAAGGCCAATGACTTAGTCTTTAGTAGATTAGCTAATGTTAGTTTATAAATCTAGAGATATCTAATCAACTCTTCAACTTTAATGGTGTCTATGTCCTTACTCTCTTCTATAGTCGTGATTTTGGGCCTAAATCTCTCAGGTAAGGATTTAAAGATTTTTCGAACAATCTTAAGCTCATGAATTCTCTCACCTAGGTTGAAGCTATAATTAACTATGTCATTCAGGCTTGTATAAGACTCATATAATGTCTCATCCTCTTTCATCTTAATCTCTTCAAATCTAGTGGTCATCATCTGTAACTTTGAGTTCTTAATTGCCTAAATTCTTTTATGCGTGGTTTGTAAAATATCTCAAACCTCTTTCACAACCTCACGCATAGACATTCACCTAAATTCTTCAAGGGAGACTACGATAAATAAAACACGTAGGGATTTATTACTCCAATTGCACTCATCTAAATTCGTCTTTGACCAATTTGCTATGGGCATGGGGTTGAAAATACCATCAACGATGCTAGAAGGGCAGTCCAACCATTTACCACGTCCAACTACATAAGCTCATCCATTAATTTTAGGAAGACTCTCATTCTAACTTTTCAATATGCATAGTCACTGCCATCAAAATATGGCGGGACATATAATGAACTACTCATCTTGAAAGAAAGGGCTAGGAAATGAATTTATGTTCTGATATCAATTGAAAATTACTAGTTCAATCCTAAAATCACTAAAGGGGTGAATAAGTGAATATTGTAAAATTAACAGCAACAAGTCACTTATTAATTATTCTGAATGACTAGTCAAACAAGTCAAATTATCCTATGTTTAACTGTCACAATTTGTAATACGAAAGCAATAAAGAACATAAGCTCATTAAATCACGTCTATTAAAATCATTAAATTTCAAAAATCTCCTCATGAATGGAAGAAGCCGTCTTGAACAAATAAAGAGTATTATCTGAAAGATAGCGCATCAGGATAAATAGCTTACGCTTTGAACATTCCTTAATAAAAATTTATCGAATTCACTTGATTTAACATATTATCTCTAATATAAAAAACAATTCTTTATTTTTTTTTTCATTATTTCAACCTAATCTTTTGGATTTTGCAAGTGTGAGTGTTTATCTAATAAAATTCTCATGGAATTAACAAATTTTGCACCTAGATAGGTGATGTACTGTAAACATTACCCTACATAGTTTACAAAATATAGTCATCATTAAAAACACGGCTTATCCTCAAAAATTTTTTGAAGACAACACTTATTTGTATCATAGAAATAGAAAGGAGTTAACTTTGAAGTGTTTTTCATTGAGTCATTCATAACTAGTTTTCCTATTGAACCTAATCTTTAAGATCTCTAGTTGTCATGTTAGGTTCCATTAGATTGATCAACTAGATTTAGGCTTTAATCCCATTTTTCTTGATATGCATTCTTTTGGCTCTCTAAATAACCCCTTTGCACGGATCTACTAGGATATTCTTTAAGTAAACGAATTTAATTCATACTGTTCTATTTTAAACCAACTATCAAATAATATCATGTCTACGACTTACGTATCTTGACTTACTATTATGCACAAAATTAAGGATGAGAAAAAAATCTGTCACATCCGATACCCGTGGCCCTGTCCCAAATGGGGGTGGGGATTACCTACTTAATCAGATCAGGGATGGGGTTGGGTACGGGTAACAAGGCCTGCCCCTTTTTTTTTTTTTAATAATTCAATACTTTAGCGGGAAAACTCCACAAAATTTCATTAATTCTAATAGAATATGGCAATTAAGATTATCTAATGAATATGATAAACAATATAGATCTTAGTTTACTAAATATATTCTAATAATTTAAATTTTATAAATAAATTAATTAATTAAAAAATTTTAATAACTATATTATTGTCCCACTTTAATGAATGGGGGAAGTAAAATGAATTATTAAAAACTTTAAAAAAAATAAAAATTAAACAAGTAAGTAAATGGGTAAAGTTGAGCTATAATAACCTAATTTTTGGAATTTGAACAAATAGCTTGCACTGAAACTACTTGGGTATTCACTATTAGGAATTGTCAGTTGCCATTGTCATAACAGTCATGCAATCGACACAAATATAAAGGACATGCATTTTCGTTTTCAAACACTAAACCAAATTAACTACCACGCATCTGTAGTCGTTAAAAAGAATTTTTTTTTTAGGAAAATGATTTTTGGAATATGATTATTTAGTGAATGTGAAAGTAGAATAAACTTTTAAATTTACATGCAAAATATTTTATTGTGTGAATGTATAGTTGAAAATGAGCTTAACAAAAAAATAATAAAAAAGAGCTCTAGAAAATGGATTACAAACAGGGACAACACAAGACCTGAAGCAAATAACCTTAATTTCTATTTTTTCAATCTTTCTTGTCAGTGCCTACTACTAGTGGATCTAGGATGAGAGGTGAGCATGGGCGGCTGCAGGTGTTCGTCGGGTACTGGATCCACCGGTGATGCCTACTGACACGCACTTTCTAAAATAAAATGTATCTGTACACGCACTGTCAATTTTTCATTTTAAACCAATAATTGTATTCCAATTAGAATGGTCACATCTTGATACATGTCTGATGTCTGTAGTATTTAGGCTGCTCCATTCTAACAAAGACGTGTACATAAAACATTCAGGCTCATGCATAGGCAGATTTTAACCCATGTGCATAAACACAATGAACCAAATAATGAGAAACATAATATATGGAATAATGCAACACGAATGCAAAAATTGGAAAATAAAAATAAAAATATACAATATGCACAAAAACAGATTCCATGCATAAAAATATAAAAACAAATATAATATGCATAAAATATGGCAACTTGCTTTGCCGTCATTTTAGATCTCAACATTCCATTGTCAACTGGAATTTCCTGTGTTCATTACGTGCGGGGGTGTTGTGTTAGCTCTCTTTAAGTTGGCTTATAGATAGGTAGAATTTCTGGTGCATATTGTCCTTTTTAACATATTATCCAAATGACTTTGCTGTGCTATGCAATTTATTATTATGTTTTGTATATGCCTGTCGTATCATCTCAACCTTTATAACCTTATATTCCTGTGCTCGATTCGAATTTTTGTGTTATGGATTTGATGGTTTTGGATACGCTAGTGGATGCTCGTATGTATTCTAAAGGTAATTAATTTCATTATGGGTAGTGAATAGAATCAATTCATATTTTTTAATTTAAGTACTTTCAGTGGCTAGTCTTTGAGGATTTGTCTTTTGATGTTTCTTAGTAACAAAGGAGGAGCTTTCTTATGATCTTTATGAAATTTATGACTTTGTTTCAATTTCACTTGCTTGATTTAAAAAATCTAGTGAATTTCTTGTCCAGAAATGTACAAGCATATTTCAATTCATTACGTGCGGGGGTGTTGTGTTAGCTCTCTTTAAGTTGGCTTATAGATAGGTAGAATTTCTGGTGCATATTGTCCTTTTTAACATATTATCCAAATGACTTTGCTGTGCTATGCAATTTATTATTATGTTTTGTATATGCCTGTCGTATCATCTCAACCTTTATAACCTTATATTCCTGTGCTCGATTCGAATTTTTGTGTTATGGATTTGATGGTTTTGGATACGCTAGTGGATGCTCGTATGTATTCTAAAGGTAATTAATTTCATTATGGGTAGTGAATAGAATCAATTCATATTTTTTAATTTAAGTACTTTCAGTGGCTAGTCTTTGAGGATTTGTCTTTTGATGTTTCTTAGTAACAAAGGAGGAGCTTTCTTATGATCTTTATGAAATTTATGAATTTGTTTCAATTTCACTAGCTTGATTTAAAAAATCTAGTGAATTTCTCGTCCAGAAACGTACAAGCATATTTCAAAATTCTCATGGTCTTCAATTTTATTTTGATTTTTTTATATAATTTTCTTGCTAGAACTTAGATTTTGTGAAATGTATTGCATATATGTGTAGGTTACATCCTTCGTTAAACGAGAAGAAAAAGTGTCGCTAATGATTGGACTCTAACTATTCTTGTAATTTAGTTTTATTTATGTTGTTTTGAACTCAATGAATATGTTTGCAACATATATAAATAACCTCATAATAAATTATGCAATAAATATATATATCGTTGCAGAAATGATGGTGCAGCTATCTTTGTGTGTTAATAAATGTAACTACAAACACAACTTGTTACACGATAAATTTTACTATAATTATTGAATATATGAAAACACATGAGCAACAAATCGTACTCAATGTAAATTAAATTACCCAACAAACATGACTTGTTGTAAAATGTATATTATTACAAGCATACTTTCTAGCAAAATGGAATAGGTAATAAATGGTATACCTTTAAAATAGTATTAACAATAAAAATTTTGTTCTCATAAAAATTCTTTTGGAATAATCATTGCAACAAATTGACTTCTTGTCCTTTCAATTTTCTCACAACATATGCTTTGCAACAACGATATGGCCACAAATATCTTGTTGCTCTTTTATTAAATTATATCATACTTATTAGATAGAATGATATCAAACACTAAAACTCAAAAATTATAGAACGAAAAATTTTAGAAGATGGAGAAAATGGAATGAAATGGGTACATTTTATAGACTCGATTTGTGTTTTATGAATAGGTAAATCATTTGGCATAAATTAATTTAAGTCATTAAATCAAATTATTTCATATTGGAGCTGTAGGTATTATGTCATAGGTCCAATCGATTTAAGTTGTAAATACTTTTTACGATTAATACATTTATATTTTGACAAGATTTATTATTTAATTAAATCTATTCAAACTAATAGAATTCGAAGATTTAAGCTTTAATAATTTGCTAATCACAAAGAGAGTGATTGTGAGATGGAAATTACATATGACTAGATCATGAATTATTTGTGATTGTAAATAATAACGAGATACAGATATTATTATTACAGTTAGATTATCACGTGTGTCATTTCTCACTTTTGAAGTAAGTAATTGATCTCACAAGTTAAAATGTAGTGACATTTAAATAAACACGTTGATGTTTTATTAAAGAACAAAATATTAGAGACACGTTAGAGAGATTCCACGTGTTAACTATAAGCGTTAGTAGTTAATCTTTAACGTTCGGTAGTGGAATTGGTCATTTGACTTAATATCATCATGGTGTCTTATATGGGGACTATTACACTTTGGTGATATTGGATGTTGCTCTGCCAAGAGTCGCAAATACGACATTGTTATGATATATAAAGAATTATGTGATGGTTGTAAATTATCAGTAAAGGATTTATCACTTTTAGATAGTAATAGATTATGATTTATATTTCATTCAATTAAAGTCAATAATGAAATTATTGGCCAAGGTGTACTTATAAGTAGAAAAGAGCATTTGACTTGCATTGACTTAACAGTGCTGTGAAAGATATGATCGATAATTGAGATTGTTACATTTCTATATTTCGCAATCGATCAAATCATATTGACAAATGGATTATAGTTCCAAAATAAACGAACAAGTTTGATTTTATTATACACACGACATTTTCTTCACATATATTGTTCTGACACATTGCTAGATATTAATATAGGACGACGGATGTGAATTGGTGATAAACTATAGGGGGTATTTTAATTTATCCATTTTGATTTGATCAAAATATATCGTGATCGAGAATCTAATGGGTCACAGATAAAGGGAAAACTAGAAGAATGAAATTTACAAATAAATTAATTTAAAATATTGGAAAATTAATTAATTAGCTGCTGGTTAATAAGCCCAAATTAATTCATGGACCAAATTTAATTAAATTGATTAATTAAATATTGTGCCGGATTAAGTTTAAGAGATGGGTAAGCCTACTTAGACTTTTATTAATAGGCTGCTGGGGTTTGAAAATTCATAACACTATACAATAATATTCTTGCTAGGGTTTGAAAATTTATAACACTATACAATAATATTCTTTCTAGCATAAGACAGGACATACCTTAGTTCTCTCAATCTCATTCCATGTGTATTAGAAATTGGACAATTGGACAATTGTGGATTGCAGATCAAAACTGTTTTCCAAGAAATTCATCAAAGGTAGAGTTTTCTATCACAGTTTCTATTTAAACACAAAGCAAATCCTTGATGAGAATTGAGATCTGTTTTATTTTCTGTTGTACATGATTAAATAAATTTTCAACAATGGTATCAGAGCCTACTTTGTACTTATTAAAAACTGTTTTGCATGTTCGAAGTTGATTGCTTATATTCTTCTTAAATCTAACAATTTATAAAATTATATTTTTTCGCGTTTTAAAATTTGATTTTGAATGAAATATAATTTTGGTCGAAAGGTAAATCATTTGGCATAAATTAACCTAAATCATTAAATCAAACTATTTCAGATTGGAGCTGTAGGTATTATGTCCTAGATCCAATCGAATTATGTTGTAAATACTTTTTATGACTAATACATTTTATATTTTGACAAGATCTATAATTTAATCAAATCTACTTAAATTAATAGAATTCGAAGATTTAAGTTTTAATAATTTGCTAATCACAAAGAGTTGTGATTGTGAGATGCAAATAACATAACTAGATCATTAATTATCTGTGATTGTAAATAATAACGAGATTAGGATATTATTATTATGGTTAGATTATCACGTATGTCATTTCTCACTTTTGAAATAAGTAGCTGATTTCACAAGTTAAGATGTAGTGACATTTAAATAAACACATGGATGTTTTATTAAAGAACAAAATATTAGAGACCCCGTTCGAGATTCCATGTGTTAATTATCTTAGTGCCAGTAGTTAATTTCTAATATTCGGTAGTGGAATTGGTCTTTTGACTTGATATCATCATGGTGTCTTATATTAGGAGTATTACACTTTGGTGATGCTGGATGTTGCTTTGCAAAGAGTCGCTAATACGACATTATTATGATGTATCAAGAATTATATGATGGTTGTAAATTATCAATAAGGGATTTATCACTCTTAAATAGTAATAGATTATGATTTATATTTCATTTAGTTAAAATCAATAATGAAAATTTTGGCCAAGGTGTACTGATTAGTAGAAAAGAACATTTGACTTGCATTGACTTAATAGTGAATGACATGATCGATAATTGAGATTGATACATTTCTACATTTCGCAATCGATCGAATCATACTGATGAATGTATTATATTTCCAAGATAAACAAACGAATTTGATTTATCATACCACCCGACATTTTCGCCATATACATTGTCTTGACACATTGTTAGATGTTAATATGGAACGATGGATGTGAATCGATGGTAAATTATAAGGGATATTTTAATTTATCCATTTTGATTTGACCAAAATACATCGTGATCGGGAATCTAATATGTCACACACAAAGGGAAAACTAGAAGAATGAAATTTACCAATTAATTAATTTACAACTATTGGAAAATTAATTATTTGACTACTTGTTAATAAGTCCGAATTAATTCATGGACCAAATTAAATTAAATTAATTAATTAAATATTGTGCCACATTAAGTTTAGAAATGGGCTAAGCCTGCTTAGACTTTTATTAATAGGCTGCCAAGGTTTGAAATTCATAACACTATACAATAATATTCTTGCTAGCATAAGAAATGAACAACCTTAGTTCTCTCAATCTTATTCCATGTATATTAGAAATTGGACAATTGGACAATTGCGAATTGCAAATCAAAACTCTTTTTTAAGAAATTCATCAAAGGTAGAGTTTCTATCTAAACACAAAGCAAATCTTTGGTGAGAATTGAGATTTGTTTTATTTTCTGCTGTGCATGATTAAATAAATTCTCAACAATGGTATCAGAGCCTATTTTGTATTTATTAAAAACTATTTTGCATGTTCAAAGTTGATTGTTTATATTTTTTTTTTGAATCTAACAATTTAAAAAATTATATTTTTTCGTGTTTTAAAATTTGATTTTGAATGAAATATAATTTTGGTCGAAAAATGGATCAAAAAGGACAGCAACGAGGTGGTAAGGGCACTATGGCTCTTGGCAACACGTACTCACAACAATGTCCAAGCTACTATCATCTTCAGAGGCGAGAACTCACTTTTGTAGCACCAATGTTGCTACAGCAGCGTAGCAGTAGAAGCAATGTCAGGTTTTTGCTGCAGGCGATGACGCTGCCACTGTCAAGTAGTGACGACGATGGAGCATCGTTTATGTTGTACCTACGTCTTCCTTGATTTCCAAATGAGGGTTTACGGGTATGGTGATTGTGGGCGAGACCTCATGTGTAGTTTATGAAATTTGGGATCCCTGTTTGCAATTACATTTAAGGGTTAAATTTTAATTTTATAATAAATGATCTATCATGCAATTTTTGAAATTGAAGGATTTGCTTTTAATTTTAAAGGTTATGCTACATGTACGTTATATTGTCCATAATGTACAAGTGACATAACATCATTGGAGAGTTGAAAAATAGTTTTTCAACTCTCCAATCATGAAATTCCGTATGTACATTATGGACACTCTTATATATACCATAATGCATATTAGAATTATCCTAATTTTAATATATAGGTCGTGTTGCAACTTTGATTAATTTTTAATTCAAATATTAAAATGGTCATTAACTTTAATTTTAGAATAGGTTTTGACCCAAAATTCAAACTTGATCAAATTAAAATATTATTTAAAATTGAAGACTTTTATATTATTGTTAAAATTAGATTTTAACTTGAATATTAAACTTTGACCATTCATTGAATTTTATTTTATATACTTATTTGGGTCGTGTTATAAATGCACTGACTAAACCTTTAATTTAATTGGTTAATATGATTAATTATTTATTTAATTGTGTTCGACTTATTTATCTAAATGCATTTAGAAGACTATAATTGCTAGATTCTTGAATCAAGTTTGCATATAATACTAGATATTACACATGAACGTATTTATTTGATGAATGTTTATTTGGTGAATGATTATGGACTCCAATCATGTGATATGTTGAATAGTTGATTTTATTCGTATCATTTTATGGGTCTATAAACTCTTAATTCAT
The DNA here is from genome assembly GCF_002742605.1 of Olea europaea var. sylvestris. NCBI lineage: Eukaryota > Viridiplantae > Streptophyta > Magnoliopsida > Lamiales > Oleaceae > Olea > Olea europaea. The sequence continues at coordinate 58,917 of NW_019265184.1, forward strand.
ATTAGACCTGCAAATTCATTATTTGTTGTTATTATAGGCTTGCACATTCAATTTCATTTAGGCTAGCGCGTGCCAACTAGTATAGGATACGAGTTGTAGTTGGATCGATTAAAGATGCAAGAAAATGATGTATTGGAATATATTTGACACTATGAAATATTTAATATTTCTGAATAATAGGTTCGACTTAATTAAATTTTTTCTTTTGTTGAGTATACTCAAATAGATAAATTATAGAGGCCGTGTTAAGCTAACACATGAGAAGTGTGAAGACAAAAGTTATATGCTTAATGATCTGAAAATGATATGGAAATACAATTGATAATAGTGTCTACCCAAATGTTTCATTAAGACTCGTTGAGTACACTCAAAGTCTTAATGTAACAAATATGATCCCAACTAACTAGAAATCAAGTATGGATTCTATTAATTTATGTATGAGGGTCATAAATTTATTTTAAATAGTGGGAGCATATTTTATTTAATTAAAGTTTGTATTGAATTTGTGCAATGCAATTTAATGCATATTAATTCTTTACTTCTTGTCATTTATAGTTTTTGAATCATGAGTAACCATATGAATTTGGAAGGCATATTGAATGTCAACAAACTAACCAAGCCAAATTTTCTCCATTGGCACCAGAATCTACGAATTGTTCTCAAGCATAAGATAATTGGTTATATCATTGAGTAGTCCTTTCTAGAAACACCTACTGAGGACTAGACTGAGAAAGAAGTGGTTGCTAATGATAAACACAGTGCCGACAATAATACTACAGCATGTATGATGTTTGCAACTATGTTACCTGAGTTGTAAAAGCAACATGAGGGTATAGATGTTTACACTATTATTTTTCATTTCAAGTAGTTGTATGATGAACAATCACGTGTGGAAAGAGATAAGACTTCCAAGTAGCCATACTGGTGCAAAATAGCAAGAGGATCTTCAGTCGGTGTTCATGTATTGAAGATGATTGGCATCATTTAGAAGTTGGCTCAGTTGGTTTCAGTGATGGACTATGAACTAAGTATTGACTTAGTTCTACCAGAGAGTTGCTCACAGTTTCATTATGAATTTCAACATGAATAAGCTCAAGTGCACACTTACTGAGTTGCTGAAAGCTTAAGATGGTTGATTCCAATATTAAAGCTGGTAATGGACATGCCTTAGCCATTTAAGGGCACTAAGAGGAAGATGAAAGGAAATTTTAAGCAAACTTCCAAGAAAGCCAACCGCTATAACAACAATACTAAGTCTGATGACCTGTGCTATCATTGTGGAACGAGAGGTCATTAGAAGATGAACTGTAAGATTAACCTCCTAGCTTGTAGGAAAAGAAATCTTTTGAAACTTCTACTTCAGGTATATTGGTAATTGAGATTAATATGTCTACTTCATTAGTTTCTTAGATACTAGATACCCCAAATGTAGATTTTATATTTGTATAAATATGCAGTGACTAAAGAAAAGTAAACCACTGCAAAGAAGATGAGTTGACCTATGCGTGGAGAATGAAGTAAAAGTTGTTGCATTAACTGTAAGAACATCAGGTTTAGTATTAGAATTAGAAAATTATTATTTTGTTTCTGCCATTACCAAAAACATTATTTAGATCTTATGTTTGGACATTAGTAGTTTATCAATTAGTGTTAAAGATCATCATTGTTCCTTCTACTGAGACGAGATCTTTTATGGTTGTGGCACATTACAAAATGGTACATTCTTGATATCGAATCATCTATTATGAGCATAAACAGTAAAAGCATAAAAATGATAACCTAAATTATATCTATTTTTGGCATTGCAAACTAGGTCATATAAATGAGAAACACATTTTCAAATTACATAGAGATGGATATTTGAGGTCAACTGATTTTGAATCATTTGACAAATGCAAATCATGCCTATTGGGCAAAACGACTAAATTCCTTTTTCTTGTAAGAGAGAAAGAGGTGCACAATTATTGCCCTAATACATACAGATGTACGTGAACCCATGTCAACTTCTAGAGGTGATTTCTCTTACTTTATCACATTTATTGATGGCTACTCTAGACATGATCATGTATATTTGATGAAGTTCAAGTATAAAATTATTGAAAAGTTCAAGAAATTCAAGCTATAAGTAGAGAACTAAACAGATAAAGATTTTCTCACACTAAGATCTGATCAAGGTGGAAAATATTTGAAAGGAGAATTTTTATATTATCTAAAAGAGAATGTGATTATCTCCCATTGGACTCTGCCATATACGCCACAACATAACGATGCATTTGAAAGGAGAAATCGTAGTCTATTAAATATGGTGCAATCCATGATGAACCGTGTAAATCTTTCAAAATCGTTTTTGGGTCATGCACTTGTTGCAGCATGCTATACACTAAATCATTTTCCTTCTAAATTAGTTGACAAAACTCCATACAAGTTATATAAAGAAAAAATGTTCAACTTATCTCATATTAAAGTTTGGGGCTGTGACCTTATATGAAGCACGGTAAATCAAATAAGCTAAAGGCTAAGTTCGATAAATAGACATTTGTGGGATGTCCAAAAGAGACAATTAGATATCGTTCTACAATCCTATTGACAAGAAAGCGTTCGTCTTAAGACATGTCATATTTCTAGAGAAATAATTCATTGTAAGAGAGGGCAGGGGATCGAATTAGAACTTGAAGAAGTTCATGAATCCACAAATATTGTGGAGCAATTAGATTGGCCTTAATCTAATCATACACTTGTTGAAGGAGAAACTCTTGATTAGGACATAGATACTTTTGAGGACACTCTGGCTCAGCATAAATCAAGCAGGATCATTCGATCTCCTAGAAGGTACGAATTTCCAATTACTAGTTACATATTACTAATCGAGAATGATGAACCTATTAATTATGCAGAAGCAAAGTTAAGTATTAATTCAAAGAGATGGTAGGAGGCCATGAAATATGAAATGGACTTAATGTATCAAAACAAGGTTTGGACCTTAGTTGACCCTTCTGATAGGATAAAATCCATAGATTGTAAATGGGTTTATAAAAAAAGGTCGACATTGATGGAAATGTTGATACATATAAAACAAAGCTAGTTGCAAAGGGTTACAAACAAAGACAAAGTTTCAACTTTAATGAACTTTTTGTGCTTATAGCTATACAGAAATCCATTCGAATTTTGCTTGCAATAGTTGCATATCATAATTATAAGATATGACATATGGATGTCAAAACCGCTTTTCTTAATGGGACTAGCAAGAGAAAGTGTACATAATACAACCAAATGTTTTGAATTCAAAGAACCAACAAGGTATACAAGCTTGATCGAACCAATTATAGATTAAAGCAAGCCTCTAGAAGTTGAAATCTTCACTTTGATGAAACAATCAAAAAGTTTGATTTTATAAAAAAAGAAGAAGATAAATTTGTGCTTACAAGAAGATAAGTGGGAGTGCTATTGTATTTCTAATATTATATGTAGATGACATATTATTAATAGGAAATGACATCCCAATATTTCAATCGATAAAATTATGGTAATTAGAGAATTTCTTTATGAAAGATATAGGAGAAGCAGCTTATATCTTAAGTATCAAGATCTATAAAGAAAGTCTAGAAGATTGATTGGCTTGTCCTAATCTTTGTACAAAGATAAAATCTTGAAATGATTTAACATGGAAAAATCCAATAGAGGATTATGTCCTATGTCACATGGAATTTACATCTCAAAGTATATTTATCCTAAAATACACGATGAGAGAAATTGCATGGATAAGATTCTCTACACATCAGCTATAGGATCCATCATGTATGCAATGTTATGTACGTGACCAAATGTTTCATATGCTTTAATTGTTGCAAGTAGGTTTTAAGAAAATCCTGGAAAGAAACACCGAAAAGCAATTAAGAACACTATTAAGCACTTAAGAAGGACTAAAGAAATGTTCTTAATATATGGACGAGATGAACTGAGAGTTCATGGATATACTAATGTTAACTTCTAGCTTGACAAGGATGATAGCAAATCTCAATCTGGATATGTGTTTATTCTCAATAGCGAAATGATCGGTTGGAAAAGTTTCAAACAGAAAATAGCTGCTGATTCAAAAACAGATGCCGAGTACATTGCTATTTTTGAAGCAACAAAGAAAGCTGTCTAGATCAACAAGTTTATTAATGAACTTGGAGTTGTTTCTAGCATTGTTAATTACATACCTTTGTATTGCTTTAACAATAGAGCCATTCGACAACTAAAGGAACCACGGTCACATGAATGATTCAAACATGGACAAGGCAATACCATCTCATCAAAGAGATTATACAAAGAAAAGACGTGAAGATAAAGTGAGTTATCACATATGATAATATTGCAAATCCATTTACAAAATCGTTGTCACAGCATAAACATAATCGTTATGTAGACTCTCATGTCATTAAATACATAAGTAATTAGATCTAGTGCAAGTGAATGTATGTAAGTGTTATGCCTTAAGGTCCAATCGATTTAGGTTGTAAATGCTTCTAATATGATTAATTCATCTTTTTTTTTTTTTTTTGCAAGATCTATTATTTAAATGAATCTATTAAACTAATAGAATCCGACGATTCAAGTCTTAATAGCTTGTTAATCACATAAAGTTGTAATTGTGAGAGGCAAATTACATATGACTGAATCTTAAATTATCCATGGTCGTAAATAATAACAAGATATGAATATTGTTGTTATGGTTAGATCATCATGTGTGTCATTTCTCACATTTAAAATGAGTAGCTAATCTCACAAATTAAAATATAGTGACATTTAAATGAACATGTGGATATTTTGTTAGAGAACAAGATATTGGAAAAATGTTGGAGAGATTCCATGTAGATAACTATTTAAGTGTCGGTGGTTAATATCTAATGTTTGGTATTGGAATTGGTCCTTTAACTTGAAGTAATTATGATGCCTTGTATGGGGATAGTCATACTTTGGCGATATTGAATATTGCTTTACTTTTTAACCATATATTTTCCATCAACACACTATTCTAAAATACATTTTTTCCAAAATAATGTGGCTCAAACAAAGACATAATATCGTTCTGATATATCAAGAATCATATGATTGTTGTGAATCATCAATAGATGATTCGTCACTCTTAGATAATAATAAATTATGATCTACATTTTCATTCAGTTAAATCAATAATGAATTCCTTGGCCAATGTGTACTCATAGTAAAAAAGAGCGTTCGACGTGCATTGACTTAATAGTGCGATGAAAGATATGATCGATAATTGAGATTAACACATTTCTATATCTCACATTAATCGGATCATATTTACGAATGGATTATAATTCCAAGATAAACAAACAATTTGGTTTTATAATACCACGCGATATTTTCTATCACATGTATTGTCCTAAGTACCTAACCGGGAGGGATCTTTCCTTGTAGCCAAGAAATCTGACACATCACTAGATGTCAATATGGACAACGAATGTGAATTGATGATAAATTAAAAGAGATATCTTAATTTATTGATTTTAATTAGATCAAATAATAATTTACTTCATCAAGTTTCGTGATTGAAAACCTAATAGGTCACATATAAATGGGGATTAGAAGAATGAACCAATTGATTAATTAACAAGTGTCGGAGAGTTAATTAATTGGGTTGCTTGTTAATAGGCATGTATTAATTAATTGAATTAATTAAATCATGGACCAAATTTAATCAAATGGATTAATTAAATATTAAATTGGATTAAGTTTAAGAGACGGGCTAAGTCCACTTAGACTTTTATTAATAGGCTGCTCAGTTCGAAAATTCATAACACAATTCAATAAGGATATGTTTGATAGGTGAAAATTTTCCCTAGAAAATGGAAAATCAATTCCAACTTCCACTTTTACATTGTTTGATAGCATTTTTTCTCCTTAGAATTCAATTTCCAAGTTTCTTGCCACATAAGCCATTTTCTAGGTTTTCCTTAAATTGGATGGTGAGAATTCCAATTCCAGTCAATGTAGTGCTTTTTTTCTTTTTATTTATTTATTTAAATTTTTTTTTTTTGCAATGGAAACAAATTTTAAGAATTATTGTAAAAAAAATATTTCCCTTTAATTAACAATTTTCATATAAAACAAAGTCAAATGAGCACCAAAAGATAGATGATTTTCTTGGATTTTTTTGGGCAATGGAAACAAATTTCATCCCTAATACAAGTAAATTCTCTCCCTTTAATTGACAATTTTCATGTAAAACAAAGCCAAACGAACACCAAAAACACTTTTATTTCAACATTTATCACGTGAAAAATTATATCAATCAAACATAATAATTTACAATTTTCAGGAAAATAATTTCTAGACAATTCAATTCCCTGAAATTCATTTTCTTTACACCCAAATTCTATTTTCACAATCAAATGAACCCAAATATTTTTGTTCGCACAAGAAAAGAAAAAACCTTAGTTCTCTCAATCTTTTTATGTGAAAATTTTCATTGGGTGCTGAATAATTGTACATTTATGGATTGCAGATCAACACTATTCTTTAAGAAATTCATGAAAGGTATAATTTTCTATCATGATTCTATCTAAACACAATGCGATGTTTTATTTTTAGCTATGCATTATTAAGTAAATTCCAATAAGAGCATGTGATCTAACATCTAGATTGCACCTTATAGTAGAAAGGATAAAAGACTATACATATAGTTACAACTCTTTGAATAGTCATACACTACTCAAAAAATCATTACTCTTCAATATGCACTCGTTAAATTTGAAAAGACTTGTCAGCAACTAATTGGAGATTTTTTCAATTTATGCCTATTAAAATCATTAAATCAAATCTTTTCAAAGCATTAAATTATTACACCTTATAATTAATTGGATTCCAATGCATACTATTTTAAATCAAAATATTATTTTTATGCAATTAGTGTTTCACTTTTCCTAATTTTTAATGCATTTTATTAGTGATTGATTTGGGTAAAGTGAAGATTAAAATGATAGATTCCCTCCTTTTTCTGTTGGCGCTTAGCTCCTTTCTACAAGCAATTGAAGTGCTCACTTTTAGCTTTGAAGAATATTATGAAGTTTGTCTCCCATTATTTTAAAACTCCTTTTCTATATACTCATTTTCGATCACATATTCAATAATAAAATTCAATTGAAACAAAACGATTGTTATGCAAGTGTATTGATGGGATGGATTTTGTTTATGGACTCGTTTTGGTTGCACAAAAAGAAATCGACTTTGAACCTAAAATATATATTTATATATTTCATAGTTTAAATTATTAAATAAAATGGTTCGACACAATATCATGCTTGAGTTTAATTTCTCACTGCCACCTTTCAAATGAATCTTCTTTTTAAAACTTTAATTTTTTAGATAAATAGTTCATATAAGAAGGCTAATGAAAGTTCATCATTACAACGACTTTATCTCCAAAAGAAAAACTGCAGATTATTTGCATTATTATTTAGCTAATAATCCTCAGTTTTGTCCAAGGGATTCACACAACTATGCATTCCTTATATTATGCATTACCGTCAGAGTCAGCTTTTGCAAGTATATTATTTATATAATTAAATTATTTATTCTTAGCGACACATTCCTTAGGTACTTAAATTATGTATATGCTTTCTTGAAATCTAACTACTGAGGAACAGAATATTTCTCTCAAGATTATACCTTTTTTTCAAAAAGTGGGGTTTTAGCCTTTTAGGTTTAGTCTTAGGCAAATGGAGAGGTTAGGCGTACACCAAACATGCTTTATACATCGAAAGTTGAATTACACAGAAGCAGGATGTTTGAGCCTTACTGGCGAGTATGTTTTACTTACGAGTTTAAGCCAATTTTAACTTGATTTCAAGTTATATTTCACGAGGATAGAACATTTTTAATGTGTGTATTAATGTTGTTTTACAGGTTTATCGAGATGGCGAAGGATATGAAGAAAGATCATTAAAATGAAGTTAGTAGCATGCATGGAAAAGAAGTTGTGATACAAGGGTAAAATAGGCAAAGCAAAGATGGGACAAATTGCACCAAAACACAAGAAACCAAGAGAGAACCAGAGTGTGGGTGCTGCAGCGCCACACCTAGGGAGCTGGATGTTTTGACATGTGTACTTTTAAACTATAAATGATATTCAAATATCGAGAATGACATTTGAAATGTCGATAACATCATTTTAATGCAACTTCTCAAGGAAGTTATTTCTCGAAATTCGCAACAAATTGAAAAAAATAAATAAATTGCTTTTTTTTTTCATTATGGGTATAATAGACAGTTTAGTGCTAAATTTAAAAAGTGAAAATTTTTCAATTGACACCAATGAAATTAAACATTTTTTAAAATATCCCAAATATAATTTATGCACCCATTTATCCAATATTTTAACTCTTTTCTTATTCTTTAAAAATTAGTTGTCGAAGCTTATTATGTTTTATTAAATATTTTTTTCTTTAAAACAGGTTTTTTAATTGCCAAGTTTACAAAATTTATCATCTTCAATTTTCTAAAACTACAACTTGGAAAAAAAAAAGAATTAAATATCAATAAATTAATGACGTGTTGGGGAAAGTAGGACAATTTTCAAATTATCGAAAAATGGAAATTATTAGTTTTTATTATTTATTAAATAAGTTATGTAGAATGATTTTATTTTTTTTAGAAAAATAAAGTGAAATAATAAAGTAAGTTATATAATATTTTACATCTTAAAATGAACTTCTTATTTATTTTTAGTTGAGGTATTATAACTTTATACAACTTTGCAATTTTAATTTCTTGTAAGAATTTGTATATTATCATTTTTTTTATTCTTTTTGATGTTCCTTTTCATTTTTACGAGGACAAAAATAAGAATAGAAGATAAATATTAACATTAATGATAAAAATATATAGTTTAGTATGATCAATGAAATTAAAAATGTCAAGTTAATTAATAGTGTATTGAAGATAGTTAAATTAAGAGAAATTTAATTTATAATGCGAAAGAAATTTGTAAAAGATTTTTTTGCTTTTTTTTTTTTTATATAAAAGAGTATAGAAATTATAATTTGAAGAATAATATATAGTATGTTTAATGTTAAACAGTGTGACATATAGAGTGTGGTTTTTTTATTTTTAATTAGGGTACTTTTGGTATGTTTAAGTGACAAATTTGTAAATATTTTTATTTCTCTTGTAAAATGTATTTTGTAATTTTACAAAGTATTGCGTGCAAATTGTAAATACACCCTCAATGCAGGGTCGATCTTGTACAATTCCCTATTAATAAAGTAAAATTTTTAATAATTTTTCCACTTAATGAGTAGGTTTAAAATATTAATATGAAATCATATTAGCTAACACCTAAAAAGGCCTATAGAGGTCGTATCCACTTGAAAAAGGTTAACCGCATAATCTAACCATGGGAATATAATTATGATAAGAATTGACATATCATACTTTTTTGTACTTAATTTCTAGTGAAATTACTTTGCTGAATCGAAATCCATCTTACTGTGGGGACGAGGCCATTTATTATTCTTACCAGTTTATTAAACTGCAACATGACATTATAGACTTGAATATGACATAGGGGCTAAGCTTTTATTATTCTTACTGAATTTTATTAAATTGAACACGGCCGTAAAGACTTAGATACGTAGATATAAAACTCGACCTTCAATGAACGTGAAAAGGTGTAGAATGAAAAACAATATGTATATCATGGAAAATGAAATTACGAATACAGCAACACTAACCAGCTCGTTAACCTATTTTAGTAATTGTCACGTGTTACATGTATTCATAGTAAGACATATAGCAATCGTTGTTGGAATGTCCAAGTGCACCTACTAATTTCAATTTCATTGTGAGACATATGGTGATCATTGTTGAAATTCGAGTGTTCTTTTTGAGTTTTAGACGCTTTTAAATTACTTGATGAACTGATTAAGCTTGTTAGGCTCTACTAGATATTGAATCTTGAAATTTCATCTTAGAAATTCAATGTTATCGATAAAAGTATCCAAACTCTTATATATTATTGATTATTTTCAACTTCATTCAAGTCTCTTAACAATCACACACTTTCGTCGCGTGTCTCCTATTAAATGAAAAGAGAGAGAGAGAGAGAGAGAGAGAGAGAGAGAGAGAGAGAGAGATGTAGTAAAATTGCTTTTTGTACAGAATTTCTCATCACAGAATTCCTTCAGACACTCACATGGGTAGGTCACATGGTGTAATAAAAAAATGCTAAAAAAATCACCCATCCACCCCCTTGTGAGTATTATGTGAAAAATGTTATCTGTACGCACAGCATTACTCATATGTTATTAATAAAAGACAGCTACAAGACATCAAGCTATTACAATCATACAGAAAAACATTACGATTTTTTGCATGGATTCCCACTTCTATTAAAATGGGGGAAAAAAAGAAAAAGAAATAGGACGTCAAACTCATGCATGCCTTCATGTTTAATAAACATTCAAGTAAGAATATATAATTTATTTTCAGTCACTGCTTTTGCCATGCAGTCCAAATCTTGGATAGTTATGTTAGACATAATTCATAATATAGCATTATATTTAACAATTAAAGAATGAACAAAACACAAAATCTATAATTGCAAGAAAAAGAAATTCATAACTAAAGTAATACAATAACAAACTGAGGCCTATGTAAATACAGTATCCTTAAAACATACACTATCTCTTCATAAGTGCTTGAGCTTGATTGAGCATTTGTTTTTCAGGATATAATGATGAAATCAGTGAAAATTGAACACTAAACTTTTCTACAGTGGCCAGATATGTGTGTGTGGAACTTAGGAAAATGGTCATCTTTAATAAATTCCATGAATGAGTTAAGTGACCAGCTATTATAGATGTTACAAATCAATAACACCATAATTAATCTGACTATATAATTTCTCAATTAACACAGGCTATTAATCATAGTCGTATGGAGCTATTACATAAACAGGAAGGACAGTTAAAAGTGGACCCTATTAAGAAGCCCAATTTTGGTTCGACATTCGTGTCAACAAGTCGTGCTCTTATATGAGTTTGAGGGTCTGATGCACAAGTCAAGTCCGTAATTTGCACCCACTCCCCATGTGTGCATGCTAGGGAAAGCATACATACTATATAAGATTATACCTTCGTAAAATGGTCATATATTAACTAGTCATTGTCTTATTATTTTTTAATGTGAGAAAAATTGTTATTTCTTTCCCTCAAACACTTTGAGCTTCAACCTCTCATTCACCCCGAGAATCATTTATTTTGACGTTGTTACGGAGGAGAAATAATATCTGCTCTTATCTTTCAAAAACAAGGAACAAATATTACTCAACATTATGCCAGAACAGTACAGCTTTACAAAAAGTTACATGACATGTTATGGACTTAATTAGCTCAAGGCAGAAAGATGTTGATAACTTAGTCCCGTTGTCTATTAAAGCATTTGCCAAAATCAAATGGGCTTTAACTTGGATTCAAAAGCAAATTATCGAAAAGAAAAAGTAGCTTTGGAAAAGCTGAATTCTTAATTGCCATGAAAGGAATATCTTTGCTTGCGTCAAGACTTGATGCATGCAAGCACCAAACGAGAGAAAAAGCAGATGTAACAAGAGAATTGCTTAAAGCCATATCAATAGAAAAAAAGGTGGGGTCGAAATTGTGCATGATCATGCATGAAACAGATGACTGATGTTTATATTTTTCACGGGATATGACCAAGAAAGATATATATATAAAGACAATATGGTATTAGAGCTCAAAAAATCCAAACAAGCAATTCGATCGATATAAAAACTTAAAAGGAGTAGAAGCATCATTTTGTGGAGGTATTGAGGGTAAAAATCAACATTTCCTAGCTATAATAAAATGAGGGTAATTTTATTCACTCCATGTCTTTTAACAACAGAAACTCATATTCAATAGGAGGCAAGTGCATTCATAGATTGGGCCATTGATGAAAAATAAAGGACCCTCAAAACTTTAATTGGTGATTAGATTTATCTTGAATTATCAGACAATGAGAAAAAGATATTTGTCAATGTCGAATAAAAATTCATTCACGGGATCTTTGATACATAGATTTTAATTTTTTAAGAACAAATCAAAATCCTTCAAAGTTAAAGCCAAAGTACGTGGAGTGCAAAAGAAAAAATCGGAGGGGATTTGACTAAAGGATATAAAAAGTTACTTTAACGGTCCGTTTGATTACAAAAATGAATTTTTGGTGAAAAGAAAACAAATTTCAGGAAATTAAATTGCCTAAAAATTGTTTTGCTAGGAATTGTAAATTATTGTCTTTAATTGGTATAATTTTTCACGTGAAAAATGTTGAAATGAAAGTGTTTTCTGGTGTTCGTTTAGTTTTGTTTTACATGAAATTGTCAATTAAAGGGATAGAATTTATTAGTATTGGGGATGAAATTTGTTTCCACTACCAAAAAATAAAAAAATCAAGAAAATCATATATCTTTTCGTGTTCGTTTGGCTTTGTTTTACATGAAAATTGTCAATTAAAGGAATTGAATTTTTTACAGTAATTCTTAGAATTTGTTTCCATTGCAAAAATAAATAAATAAATCGCTATAGTAACCCGGATAACGAATTCTCACCAATTCAAATTCAAGAAAAAGATGAAAAATGCTAACGTGGCGGCCAAAGGTGAAAAACGAATTCCTTGAAAAATTTTGTCAATCAAATAGGCAAAAAATGAAAGTTAGAATTTGTTTTCCATTTTCCCTAGAAAATAAAGAGCGATCAAACAGTCCCTAAGTTTGAATGAGCTTGCATATCAATTATGTTGTTTTACTAGGGCCACATCAGTCCTCGTAATGCTAAGATGAGTATACTTGAGTCAGTCGACCCAATTTAATTAATCAATCGATGTTGAGTCATCCAACGCAAGGCTCCTTCGTCACATGTAAGCCACATAATAATGGATAACACTCTTTGTACACGATTTCACCAACAAATCAGCAATCTGGTTTCCTTCTCTCTAAATGTGCATAAATTTAATGTCCATCTGCTTATATGGTGAACTAATTCCATCGTTTACTGGATGTCCCAAGAGCCTTTCCCCAAATTCTGAAATAAGCAAAACGTAACCTTTGAATCTGTTTCTGCCCATACCCTTGTATGACCCTTCTCGAAGCAAAGTTTTAAGAGAAGGTGGATTAATTCTGTCGTTTAAGAGACATCATTCACCACATAAGTCATAAAATCCCCAAATTACGTCTCAGCGAATTTCTCAGTATTCCTCCCTGCTGCCTTCCCATCCTCATTAGTAACCAAACAGAGTTGAGTTTAATCCAATTAGCTAATGACTTTTTCCCGGTCCCGACTATAGACGGGGTAGGCAATCGCTCAAAATGGGGGGCCATTTTTTTTCTTTATAAATAATAAAGAAATTTTCTCCAAAAATAAAAAAATTATACTTTTAGAAGCGCTAAAAAAAGTTTATAATACATTTGTATTAAACACAAGATCTGAAAATATTCAACCTAAATATGGAAACCGCAGATTACAATATAAATCCTAAACCACTACATCAAGGTTTAGATCTTTCAAATTGTAGGCTCAGACCACGCCCCTTACACCATCACAAAGGCACCGAGACTCAAACACAAACCCTCACAACCCCAACACATCAAGGTTGCTTCACTGGAAATCAAAAAGGACTGTCTACCTTCAACAGATTACTCACACAAAGGAGAACCACACAAGAACACAATTATCACAAAGATAATCAACCAGAACTCTCACACAGAGAAGAAGGAAGAGTCACAAAGACGAAGAACACGAAGGTTCCATAAGGCAGAGAGAAAAATCAGAGAACAGAATGACGATCCAGCTCCCAAACACGAGCTAAGGATCCTATTTATAGATAATATCATCAACCGTTGATCAGCGAGTCAATCCAACGGTCCAAGAGCGACGAAGATGTGTGGGCTGGGTATTGGGCTCGGTTAAGTGGGCCTTCTAGGTATCTAATTAATGGACCAAGTATTGAATCCATATTTGGACCTTTTCATCATTGCCTAATAGTTGGACTGGATCAAATGGCATCATAGCCCAACAATTTGCAACTTTACATTTTTTCCCTTATTTTCAGACTGATTCTTCGTTCTCTATCTTTTTTCCTCTTTGTTGTTTACCTTTCAGCTTTTATTTTATTTACTTATTTAGTCATCCTGAAATTCAACATTCTACAAATTCTCTTGCTTGCATTTACAATCTTGGACAATATTGTCAAATATGATTTTTCAATTGTTACTTATATATATATATATATATATATATATATATATATATATATATATATATATATATATATATAAATTAACGGTAGGTCCCATGTGTTTAATGATTCACAGTAGAACATATTTCTAATTCAATTTGTTTTTGAATTCGTTTTATTCAGTCTTGATTTTTATGTACTTTAATTTGTTCCTCAATATATATATGAATCATTTTTTTCTACTATTGTTTAGTATATTGTTTTGCAAATTTCTCTTTATATTTTCTTTTTTTATAAATTATACTAGGATAGTAACTCAATGTGTTTTTTGTGTGTGTGTGTGTGTGTAACTAATCAATGTCACACATAAGTCACAATTGCAAATACGTTGAGAACTACAACTTTAAAACAAAGAATAAAAATCGCTTTAAATCACTTAATAGAAAAAGGCGATGACCCTAAAACATTTAGAGATATAAACACTTTATTTTTTTCACTAAGGATTTTGAGTTCTTGTTGACATGGATAATTGGTACAATGTTTTGTCTAATATTAATGGAGTAAGCAAAATGTTAGATAGTGAGGACATGACTATTGATGCTGCTATAAATCAACTGAAAACCCTTAATATTTTTTTGGAACATAAGAAGAAACAGGATTTAAATTAGACAAGAATACTACTAAAGAAATTGTTGCTCAACATGAAGTTGAACTTATATTTTATGAAAAACATATTATTAAGAGAAAGTGCACTTTGATAAAAACATCAATAATGGGTTAACAAATACAGCTGAAGAATCTTTTAAAGATGATTATTTTTATATATGGTTGATCAAACTCTTCGTTCACAAAAGTTAAGGTTTGAAAAATTTTAAAAATATTAAAATGCTTTTAGGTTTCTACTTGATTTTAAAAATTATTGACTGTAGATAATAATTACTTGAAATGCTGATGCGCTAAGCTTGAAAAAATTTTGAAGCAAGGCAAGGATTTTGATATTGATATGCATGATTTATTTTCTAACTGTCAGTTGTAAGAAATCGTTTGTCAGAAGAGGTGAAAAAGGTTCTAAAAGTGTTAAACTTAAAAATGATGTATTGTTGTTTTCAAAATGTGCGGATTGCTTATAGAATGTTATCGACTATACCAGTTGAAGTTGATAAAATTCCACCTTTGATCAACAATGTGACAAGAAATATTGAATCGAAGTGCCATGGTGTCTATTAAAAAAAGTTTTAAAAACAGTTTGATTATAATAGTATAATTATTAATTTTTTTTATCAAAAATTCCAGAAGAGTAAATTAGCCCTTGTTTGGCGATGATTAAACTCAATTTTTAGCAGATTTAGATAAAAATTAATAAAATTTATGGTTGAAAAATCATTGGTTCCATGAAATATGTAATTAAAAATAATTGTTGACTTTTATTTAAATTAAAATATTGATTTTAATTTTTACCAACCAAGGGTTTAATTTAGAGATATGAAAGTTTTAGATTATTATTTTTGTAACTTTTAATATTTTCATCTAATAAAAATTAGTATTTATGACTATATATATTTTAAATATTTATAAGGATCCCATATTTTAAGTTGCTATGAGGCCCTAAAATCTAAGGACCGGTCTGCTTTTTCCATTGGAAGTTCATCAATTTTGCATGGATTTTTCCATCCTTGGTTTATCTGTTGAAATCAAATTGGCTTTACCTAAGTTTTCTAACATATAATGCGTAAACTTTCAGTTTTTGTTTGGGCTCCATTAAAATGAGATTTTGGAGAAAATGTATTTTGAAATTGTAATTTTTAAGAGAACGTGTAATTTAAAAAAAAAATTGTTTTATGTTTAACATTATTTTATGAAAGAATGTGTAAATGATGATGAATTTTGAAAAAATTGAGCCCAAAATGACATCTTCACATTCTCCTATTTTGGCCTATTCTTCTCTACCAACAAAAACCAAAAGACGAGGTAATTATTGAAACATAAGTTTCAAACTTTCATAAAATTTAAAATTGAATTTAAAAATTTTAGTTTTCTTTTATTTTAGGGAAAGTTGCATCGGAGGTCCCAAACCTTTCAATTTGTTGTAGACTATACCTTAATTTTTTATTTTTATGGTAGCAATCCCAAACCTTTCAATTTGACTACAGCTGAAGTCCATATAATAGATTTGGTAATTGGCACAAAATGTCTCTACTTTTAAGATTTATTGAGGAAAACGTCTTCACCTTTCTTTTTTGATATTTTTGCCCTTATTTCCATCCGTCTTTACGAAAAAATCATTTTCGCCATTTTTTAATGTAAAATGACCAAAATACCCTCCTATTTAAATAAAACCCAAAAATAAATTACAATTTTACTCCTAAATGTTTTAAAAAGTGTAAGTAAGTCCAAATAGTTATCAAAATGCCTAATAGCACAAAATGTCCCTACGTTTGGTCCATAGTGTGAAAAACATCCATACGTTTCAAATTAGTGAAAGGGATGTTTTCCGCAATGAAACATGAAAATAGGGATGAAAACACAAAAAAAAATTGCAAAGTTGGGACGTTTTCCTGGAAGAAGTGTCAAATGTGGGGATATTTTTTTGCTATTAGCCCTTATTAAAATATTAAAAATAACAAAAATTCCCTCTCCCTCTCTCTCTTCTCGAAATGGGCCAATAACCTTAGAAGCAAAAAAACTCTAGCAAACCACCATCCAAACTGCTAGACTACCATGCCACCAAAAAGTCCTTACTTCCTTCTGCACATACCACCCAACATCCAATCTTGAAACTTTCATATCAATAAATTTGTTAGGAATTGCATCCCCATTTTGACGTTTCATTGCGGAAAATGTCCCTTTCACCAATTTGAAACGTAGGGACTTTTTCACACTATAGACCAAACGTAGGGACGATTTGTGCTCAACCTTTTAATAATTATTTGGACTTATTTGCACTTTTTAAAACATTTAGAAGTAAGATTGTAATTTATTCTTCTTTATTTTTCTTTTCTTTTTTTGGGTTTTATTTAAATTGGAGGGTATTTTAGTCATTTTACATTAAAAATGGTGAAAATGACGTTTTGCACAAAGAAATGTGGAAATAAGGGCAAAAATACCAAAAAATAAAAGGTGTGGACGTTTTTCACAATAAACCTTAAAAGTAGGGACGTTTTGTACCAATTACCCTAATAGATTCTATCCAGAACTCCGTTAGTCAACACTCAAATTGAAATTTTGACTCAAATTGACAAAGTAAATGAAAGGCGAAATAGTTTATTTACAAATTTTACAATAAAACAATTTAATAATTTAATAAAAAGGGAAAAAGAGAAATACTATTCATCTTCCCAAACTTTCCCAAAAACCAAAACTGTGGCTATCGCTACCCATCCCTACGCTACGCTTACACCTTCCCACCCTTCCCTAGTGCAAAGCCGCTACCATTCTAGGACATTTCCAACTAATTATTTCCAAATTCAATCCTAATTCTCCCAAACTCTTCAACAACTCCTCCACCTCCCTAGTACTCGTCAAAACAATTGCATCCAATCCATCTTCCTCCTCGCTCTTTCTCACTAGTTGCAAAACACTCTCCAATCCGGCCCATCTCATCTCGTACACGTTCAATCAGATCAAAATTCACCCTTTTCGTGTTAAATCACAATAGAATTTAGGCACAACCAGTGGCTCTTCCAGGCCTATCGCTAGTGGAACTAGACACAATAACCTTTCCTAAAGCTGATGATGCCTTTGTTTGAGCTCCATTTTTCATCAAAATATATTCTTTAATAGTGATTTGACAATATTTCAACCACACATTTTTCAATAAAATAATATTATACGTAAATAAAAAAAATTTCCTTATTTTTTAACCACATATTTTCCATCAACACATTATTTAAAAATTCATTTTCTCCACAAAAATGGGGCTAAAACAAGGGCAATATGAATGATTTTCCATGTGGGAGCAATGGAGGTGTCTTGATCGTTGACCAATGCTTCAGATTTTGGCCAGTGAATACATTTCCAGAATTTTGGTTTTAGGTAATGATGGGGGTAGGAATGGGTGGGGAGCAGAGGTTTGGAGAAGATGAACAGTACCCTTTTCCCGCTTTTTTGGTTTTTTTATTTAATTATATTAATTATTTTATTATGAATTTTATAAATATACCATTTTGCCCTTCATTTGATTTGTCAATTTGAGTCAAAATTTCAATTTGAGTGTTGACTAACGAAATCTGTTATATGGAGACTGCTAACGTAAAAATAAAAGGCTAAGGTATGGTCTACAACATTTTGAACGTTTTCGGACCTACTCTATAATTTTCCTTTTATTTTAATTTCTACCTATAAAAAAAAGTTTTTTGATTTTTAACTCTTAGATTTAATACAAAAAGTTAATCTCATTATTTTATTTATAACTTAGGGTATGTTATATATAGAAAGAAAATAAATTTCTAAACAATTAAATTGCCTAGAACTTGTTCGTATGAAAATTGTTAATTAAATGTGTTTTATTGATTTAATTTTCAACCTTGAAATATTATATTTGTCCACTTTTTATTGATGAGTAAATAAGAGAGAATTACTTGGAAAATAAAAACTAACTCTCCTTAAAGAAAATATTTTTCGTGTTTTCAAGGAAAATAAGGTCATGTAAACAAAAGTAGAAAAATAATTTTCATGAAAAAATAGCAATCAAATAGCACAAAAGTATGAATGTAGGTGAAAAATGATATTTTTCATGGAAAATATTAACAATAAAAAATACTCTTATATTTAAATGGATAATTTTTTATTTTTCCTTTATTATTGTGGGGGTTGAGTTTTCTTAATTATAAAAGGGAGTCAATTTTTCATTATTTTATAACACCACCTGAAAATACTTTCTAATCATTTCTTAATATCTTATCTTATAATTTTGGCAACTTGATAAAGTCTTTGTTTTTCAATCCCTGTAATCATGCATAGAAAGAGAAGCGGCTGTGAACTATAAGCAGTGGAGGATTCGGGATTGGAATTTAGTTAAGGCAATCGTTGATCATTTACTGTCGAATAATGAGATCGTTTATTAATATTTTATTAAAAATATTAAAAAATCTTCAATCTATATATAAATGTATTAAAACGTAAAAATCATATATATAAAAAAATTATGATTCCACATCACAAAACTTAGTACGGAGATTTAATGAGAATACTATGCACACAAGAGAAAACCCAGTTTGTCAAGGAAAATGAAAACATTGTGTAAGATAATCTTCTGTAGCAGTTCAGTAAGACATTTGTCTAAATACAGCAACCTCACATTTCACATAATAATATGCATTGAACTGATCGCATAAGACTAGCATAGACAAGAAAATTTTTCTTTCTTTTTCAATCACCTATTTTTCAAAAAAAAAAAAATACTATTTCATTCATTTTCATTTCCAAAAAATGATGACCAAACGGGGATATATCAAAATATTCTTCCCACCTCTAAAACATTCAAGAAATGTTCGAATTAATTAATCAATTCCCGAAGCAGAACCTAAGAATTCTAAAGAAAAACACGCGAGTCCTCGTTGCGCCTTGAACTTCAAATTATTAATGGCAGTTACGTGAAATATGATATGTCAATTTTACTAGGCTATGAAAATTGATACAAATGGGTTTTGCATTAAAAATAAATTAATATACCTTGGCAGCCATTTCTAAGGACTTTTTGAAAAGTTCGTTTTGTAGATATAATACCGAAAGAACATCCCTGAAGCAATATTAAAAAATACATTGCTAGAGCAATATCCAAAAATTAAAATTGCAAATTTTAACGGCAAGTAAAGAAACCCAGACGGAAAAAAGAAAAGTGAAATCGGAAAAAAGAAAACAAAAACCCTATAAGAGCACATATAAAACCCTAAAATTCCGTTCAATTACCACCCCCAAAAAAATAATATAAAGTTGTGGTCTTAATTTATTTCACTAATGATAAATATATTTAATTAATTTTTTCATGACTAAATTTTAATTAATTGCTGATTTTTGAAATGGACCATACTTAATCTTTTAGATATGAAATTTTTCCAAAAATTTATGTATAGGTTTAGCAAAATTCCACTTTAGCCATATACGTCTAATTCACATTAATGCAATGCGAAAAACTCATTATCAAGTTAGGTATTTTATTTCATATATATTTGACCAAGTTTAAAAGGTTCCTTTCCAATTAAATGAGTAAACTTTATAATAAAATATTTTTTTGTATTAAAGTAAAAAATAACTGACTTATGTAAACAATAAGAGAGCTACATGTTTGATTAGGCTAAAAATAATTAATTTTTTTTCAATGTTACCTTAACATATTACTTATTCATACTTATAAGTAAAAAATCACTTGTTTTGGGCATCTTTCATGTCGTTAGTTATTAATTTTAGACCACACCTACATTTTTTCCTGACTTTGATCTGCATTTTGTTTGCATCCATAGCACGGCAACATTTAGCCTGCCTTCTTAAACCGGCAATTCTAGTTACTATGTTTGTGTAAGTTTATATATTTATATTCTTCCATTATTTGATGAATTTTATTTATTCGTCTCTCCCACAAGTTTTCCCTATTGAAAAATCACAGCAATCAAGTAAATGGAAACTTTTTTTCTCCCCAGATTTGGACGTGTGGCTTTCCTCAACTGAAAAGTGATGCTAGCGAATCATGGGACACGGAGTCGTCGAAGAATTGTTAAGAAATGGACTGCCTCATATTCTTGGGCCATAAATTTGGGCCTATGTTCTTAGTGTGAAAAAGGATTGAACCCGGATGAAGAAAACGCTATTTCTTAAAACACGCCTCTTCCTTTTAATTGCAGCTTGATTGTGGCTGTACACTTGGCAATCTCCTGACTGTTGATTTATGGCTCTTTGACTGAACGTTTAAAGCATTGTTTGGCCACACACTTGCACAACGATTGAACTCTATGTGTTAGGGTTTTCTCTTCTTCCTCTCTCTAATCGCACCGTATATTCTTTGTGAATTTTTGACCTGTAAATCTGAGTGATTCTGAGATTCTACACTTGATGTATATTGTGAGAAAGGTTCTTAGTGATTTGGTGTGGTTTTGTAATGTGAGTTGAGGCTAGAGGAATATCGAAGAAATCTCTGATTTCTTCGTACATACTGTAACTTTTTTGGGGATTTCTTAGTGGATCTAGAGCTCTATCCACTTGTGGATGCTCAACGGGTGAGTAGGTTTGATACCGAACATCCGGGCCCTTTGTGGTGAAAAATTCTTCGTGTTCTTGCTTTACATTTCTGCGATTTTCATTCTGTTATTTCTTAAAATAAAGTTTGAAATAAGATCCTGATATCAACAAGAATAATGTAAAGCGACAAATGAATGCTAAAAGAAGGAATAATTAGGCGTGATTTATGGAATGTTCTAATGTTTTTAACTAGATAAACAAATGGAATTGCATAAATCATCAAATTGATAAAATTAAGAACTTCCTGGAACATTAGAATGAAGATATGCAAAAATGAAAATAAAATCCTTAACTAAAATATCCGATGTGAGTTTTGAAAAGAAATCAAATCACCAAAAAATTAAGAATGGGGATCCAAGTGAATTAAATTCTGCATGATCAATGTTTGCCGAAGCCAGGTGCGAATCTCCAAATACCAAAATGGAGCCAGATCTGTCACAATCTGATTATGATGCATAATTGAGTCAGCTCAAGTGGATTTTTATTCTTTCTTTTCTGATTTCTTGAGTTCAGAAAAAGGGTTTGAGATTTGAATTCGTTTATCTAAATATATGTCAAGTTTGTTGGTTCTTAGTTTAGTTGTTTGTACTCTATGTTTCTATAAATTTCATCATTCATCACTATAAACATTTTTTTTTTGGGGGGGAATTTGGCCATTTAGCCCAACTAAACAATGTATTTGATGAAATGACATTTCACCAATAATAAAAACAAATATTTTAGCTGGTTAAATGACAAAATTCTCCTTTAGTCATTAACTCAATGTCTTTCAATTTTTCTCATTTCATCCCGTCATTTTTCCTTCAAATTTACATTAAAACCCTAATTTCCTTTTTTTCTTTTGAAAATAACATCTTCTTTCCCTGTTCATCTTCTTCAATTTTAAATTCTCAAAATTACATTCACCTATTTTCTTCTCTTCAATCACATTTAAAGAAGAGTTTAGTTAGCATACATTTACATTGAAAGAAAGAGGAAAGTTGCTCTTAGAAATTCCATCTATTTTGTATTTTAATTATTAAATATAGTATTAAATAATAATTAGTTGGTATTGTTTGAGTATTTAGTGTGTTTTTTGTGTTATTTGCAACTATTAGATGTAATAACATTCCAATTACTATCTGAAATATAGAGCACCATGCCAGTCGTTATCTATAAAGTGAAATGACACTACTGTTGTTATCTGCTTTAGTTTGATTTTTTCAACGAAATCACTCTAATAATTGACTCATTAACATATATAACACAAAAAGATTGACTAGTCACAAAAGAACGATTGAAACAACATAATTTTTATATTATTTAGATGGTGAAAATACAAGTTATCATACTTATATGTGTCAATTAAATTAATAAACATATCATCAATTTTTGTACGTGTCATGTACATATCATGATATAAATAAGTTCCAGTTATTATTTTTCAGGGAAAGAATGGACCGTGACTACTTATACTCATATTTATACACGTAATAGTACAAGTGTCGTTTCATGTCCAGTAATGACACTTATGTTGTACTGAAATTTTCATCAATATCCGATTTTTTCAAACGAAACAACATTTAATAATGAATTCCCTAACATATGTAATATAGAAAGTTTGACAATGTCATAAATAACGTAAATGAGTTCCACTATTAATTCTCAGGATATAGATAAGACGTAGCTGCTTTTACGCGTGTTAACATGTATAGCCTTTGTTCGAGCCTCATTTTTTCATCAAAATACATTCTTGAACAGTAATTTCATCCCATTTTAATCACATGTTCTTCAATAAAATAATATTACATACGAACCTAAAACTTTTTATTATTTTTTAACCACACATTCTTCATTATAACACAAATTTAATTATATATCTATCTCTAGTTTGTTTTTATTTCTTGGTAATGACACATGTTACGTTATTAGAAATATAAGCATTCATGAAAATGATACAAGTATTGTTACTGAATTTATAAAAGAAAGATGAAAACAATATAAGTGTTTTCATATCTGTTACAAAATTTCATGAGAACGGAGCAAACATCATTATTCAGATGAAAATATTTATGATTCATTAGAAGGTCAAATATATGAAATCGTTGTACTAGAATAAATTCAAAATATAGGAAAAATCAATAGAACGGTATAAGAGCCGTCACTGAAATGAAACGACCCTTCCGTCATTCTATTTATAAATATGAGTTGAAAAATATACTCATTAATTGTTAGGCTATCATCCTAATGATGGCATAACTTCCGTTATGATTATAAATTTACTTGTCCAAGAACAAAACACTTGTGCCGTTACTAGGACGAGAACATCACTTGTCTATGAGAATGACACTTGTATCGTTACTGAGATGAAAACGTTTATGAGAACGGCACAACTGTCACTATGTTTGATTTATAAATGTCCATAAGAATGGCACAAGTGCCGTTATAGTAATTAAAAAGTCCCTAAGAACGGTATCAGTGCCTTTATTGAAATGAAAAATTCTAAGAGAAAAGTACAAGTGATATACATAAATATAAACTTCTATTATTACTATGAGACCTGCACAATTTAGGGTGCCCAATTCTAAAGATCGTTGCGTTGAAAATAAATGAGAAATCAAAAGAACAGCTCATGTGCTATTACTGATAATAAAATGGCACTTGCGTTATTCTGTTTATCATTATGAGTTTAAGCAACCACGACCCGTCCTTGTCTCGTGAAATAATAAATTGAATCCATTTAACTTGCAAGGTGGATATGGCATTAAAAAAAAGTATGAGACATGCTCATTACTTGTATTTTGGTGAAAAAAATAGAATTATTTGTGCCGATACTGAGATGAAAAGTTCTAAGAGAACGATAGATGATGAAAAGGTCATTGAGAACGTCACTTGTGCCATTACTAAGATGAAAAGTTCTAAAAGAACAACACAAATGCTGTTATCTAAATATAATTTTTCCATGAGAACAACACTTGTGTTGTTACTGTAAAGAAAACGACTTTTGTGTCGTTCTATCTATAAATATGAATATAGACAGTCACGATCCATCCATGCCCCAAAACTCATTTCATTTACAAAAAATTGAGAGATGTGTTCATTAATTATATTTTCTAACGAATCAATACAATGACTTATGATTTCACTAACTCGATATTGTATAACTTATATCAATTCTACTGTTCTTTGTCACGTGATCAACATTTCTAACTTAATTAATTAAAAAAATCAACGTTTGAGGTCGCTGCATTGGAAAAGAAGCAAAATATTTGTGAAATCAATAGAACGACACAAAGAGTTGTTAAATGATACTTATTACGTTCTGTCTATAAAGACGAGTATACGTAGTCACAACCCATCCATGCCCCGAAAATTAGTAAGTTGAACTCATTTCAATTGTAATATGAACATTTCGTTCACAAAAGTTGAGAGATGTGCTCAATAATTATATTTTTTAACGAATCAATACAATAACTTGTGATTTCAGCTACTCAATGTTGTATAATTTATGTTAATTCAACCGTTCTTTGTCTCATGATCAACATTTCTAAATTTTTAAGTTAGGAGATCTAATGTTTGAGATTATTGCGTTGGAAAAGAAACAAAATATTTAAGAAATTAACAAAACAACACAAGAGTTATTAAACGGCACTTGTGTCGTTCTGTCTATAAAAACAAGTATACGTAACCACGACTCATCTATGCCCTGAGAATCAATAAGTCGAACTCATTTCAATTGCAATATGAACATTTCATTTACAAAAGTCGAGAGAGATGCTCATTGATTATATTTTCTAACGAATCAATACAAGACTCGTGATTTTTACCAACTCAATGTCGTATAATCTATGTCAATTCAACCGTTCTTTTTCTCATGATCAATTTTTCTAATTTTCTTAAATTAGGAGATCTAATGTTTGAAGTTGTTGGGTTAGAAAAGAAGCAAAATATTTGTAAAATTAATAGAACGACACAAGAGCTACTAAACGACATTTGGGTCGTTCTGTCTATAAAGACGAGTATACATAGTCACAATCCATCCATGCTCCGAAAATCAATAAGTTGAACTTATTTCAATTGTAATATGAACATTCTGTTTACAAAAGGTGAGAGATATACTCAATAATTATATTTTCTAATGGATCAATACAATAACTTATGATTTTACCAACTTAATGTCGTATAATTTTATGTCAATTCAACTGTTCGTTGTCTCATGATCAACCTTTCTCACTTTTAAAGTTATGAGATCTAATGTCTAAACTTGTTGCGTTGGATTTGAAATAAAATATTTAAGAAATTAACATAACGACACAAGAGTTGTTAAACGGCAATTGTGCCGTTCTGTCTATAATGACGAGTATACATAGCCATGACCCATCCAAGCCTCGAGAATTAATAATTTGAACTCATTTCAATTGCAATATAAACATTCCGTTTGCAAAAGTTGAGAGATCTGTTCATTGATTATATTTTCTAACAAATCAATACAATGACTTGTGATTTCACCAACTCAATGTCATATAATCTATGCCAATTCAACCGTTCTTTATCTCTTGATCAACCTTTCTAACATTCTTAAGCTAGGAGATCTAATGTTTGAGGTTGTTGCGTTGGAAAGAAGCAAAATATTTGAGAAATCAATAGAACAATACAATAGCTGTTAAATGACATTTTTATCATTCTGTCTATAAAGACGAGTATACGTAGTCATGACCCATCAATGCCTCGAGAACCAATATATTAAACTCATTTAGTTGTAAGATAGATATGATATTTACAAAAGTTGAGAGATATGCTCATTTATTATATGTAATGAACCAGTAGAATAACTTATGTTTTCATCAACTCGATATCATATGATCCATGTCATTTAAATCGTTCTTTGTCACCTGATTAACATTTCTGTCTTACACACATTAGTGGGTCCAATGCTTGAGGTCATCAAGTTAAAAATAAATCAAAATATAGAAGAAATCCACAGAATGGTACAAGTACCATTACTGAGAATAAAAAGACACATGGGTCGTTCTGTTTGCAAACAGGATTATAAAACGTCCACGTCCTGTTCATGCCTCCGAAAACCAATAAGTTGAACTCATTTAGATTGTGAGATGAACATGATATTTACAAAAGTCAAGAGATATACTTATTATTTATATTTTAATTAACCTGTAGAATAACTTAAACTTTCACCAACTCGATATCACATGATCTATGTCATTTCAATCGTTCTTTATCATGTAAACAACCTTTTCATGTTACTTATATTAGAGGGTCCAATGCTTGATGTCTTTGCCTTAAAAATAAATCAAAATATTGGAGAATGCAACGGGACGACATAAGTGTCTTTATGGAGAAGAAAACGACCTTTGTATCGTTCTGTTTGCAAACACGAATACAAACAGTCACGCCCCATTCGTGTCTTAAGAAATAATAAGTGAAACTTATTTACGTTATAATATGCATATGAAATGTACAAAGGTTAAGAGATATGCTCATTAACTTAGTCGACGCATATAAGTAGGATAATTTGTGTTTTCATCAGTTCGATAATATAAAAGCTACGTCATTTCTATCGTTCTTTATAATATGATCAACCTTTCTATGTTACATACATTATGGAGTCCGTTATTAAAGGTTATTTTATTGAAAAAGATTAAATGTAGGTAAAAACTTCTGAACGGTACAGATGTCGTTACTGGACATGAAAACAATACATGTGCTGTTATAGGTATAAACACAACTATAAGCAATCATGATTCATTCGTGTTCCTAAAAAAATAATAAGTTGAACTTATTTACGTTGTAATATGTACATGATATGTACAAAAAATTGAGAGATACATTTATTAACATAGGAGTAGGACAATTTGTGATTGCACCATTTTGATAATCTAAAAACTATGTCATTTCTACAATTCTTTGTGACATTGTCAATTTTTCTGTGTTATTTACTTCAAGAGTCTATTATTAGATATCATTTCGTTGAAAAAAATAAACCACAATAGGTAACAACTGTAGTGACGTTTTACATAACGAATAACGACTAGAGTGACGTTCTATATTTCAAATAACAGTTGGAGTGCCATTACCATCCAACAGTTGTAGGCAACACAAAAAACACACTAAGTACAAAAACAACACCAACTTAAATATTATTCAATAATATATTCAATAATAAATGTACAATATACATAAGATTTCTAAAATTATCTTTCTTTTTTCTTCAAGTATAAATGAGATGTTTCAATGTAGATGATAAATGTCTAAAAGATACTAACATAGGTGAAGAATATAATAAAAAATATGATTTTAGAGTAGTAAGAATAGTTGAAGAGAAGAAGATGAGGTTTTTGTGATTTTGGGGGTAAAAATTAAATTGAAGAATTTAATTGGATTGATAAGGGTGTTTGGGTCTTTTTCAATAGTAAGGGTATTTACAATATTTGGCATTATTTGTTTATTGTATTTTGTAAATGAATGCTATTTAACCAAAAAAAATTGATGAAAGGCTATTTAACCAATAACATTTTTTGACCGGGTTATTTAACAAACTTTCCCTATTTTTTTGGGAAATTTGACCATTTGGCTCAACTAAACAAAGTATTTGATGAAATGACATTTCACCAATAATAAAAACAAATAAAAAATGTAAAATATTTTAGTTGGTAAAATGACAAAATTCTCCTTTAGTTGTTTGCTTAATGTCTTCAAATTTTTCTCATTTCATCCCATCATTTTTCCTTCAAATTCACCTTAAAATCCTAATTTCCTTTTTTTTTTCTTTTGAAAATAACGTCTTCTTCCCCTATTCATCTTTTTCAATTTCAAGTTCTCAAAATTACATTCAACTATTTTCTTCTCTTCAATCATATTTGAATAAGAGGTTGGTTAGTATACATTTACATTGAAAGAAATAGGAAAGATGCTCTTAGAAATCCCGTCTATGTTGTATTTTTGTTATTAAATATAGTATTAAATAATAATTAGTTAGTATTGTTTGTGTATGCAGTGTGCTTTTTGTTATTTACAACAATTGGATGTAATAACACTCCATTCCAGCCGTTATTTTTAAAATAAAATGATACTACAGTCGTTATTTTCTATAGTTTGATTTTTTCAATGAAATCACTCTAATAATCGACTCCCTAACGTATATAACACAAAAACATTGACTAGTCACAAAGAACAATTAAAACGACATAATTTTTATATTATTGAGATGATGAAAATACAAGTTATCACACTTATATATGTCGATTAAATGCATAAACATATCTATCAATTTTTGTACGTGTCATGTACATATTACAATATAAATAAGTTCCAATTATTATTTTTCGGAGAAAGAATGGACTATGACTACTTATACTTATATTTATACACGGAACAGCACAAAGTGTCGTTTTCATGTCTATTAACGACACTCATGTCAATCTGAAATTTTTACCAATATCCAATTTTTTCAATAAAACAACATTTAATAATGGACTCCATAATATATATAATATAGAAAGTTTGACAATGTCATAAATAATTTAAATGAGTTCCACTATTAGTTCTTGGGATATAGATAAGACGTAGCTGCTTTTACTCGTGTCAACACATATAGCATTTGTTTGAACCTCATTTTTTTTTATCAAAATACATTATTGAACAGTAATTTGATCATATTTTAACCACACGTTTTTCAATAAAATAATATTACACACAAACTCAAAAAAATTTCTTATTTTTTAACCACACATTCTCCATTATAACACAAATTTAATTATACATCTATCTTAATGACACATGTAACATTATTAGAAATATAAGCATCCATGAAAATGATACAAGTGTCGTTACTGAACTTATAAGAGAAGAACGATATAAGTGTTTTCATTTTTATTACAAAATTTCATGAGAAGGGAGCAAACATCATTACTGAGGTAAAAATGTTTATGATTCATTAGGAGGTCCAATATATGAAATCGTTGTACTGGAATAAAATAAATATAGGAAAAATTAATAGAACAGCACAAGAGTCGTCACTGAAATGAAAACGACCTTTTCCGTTATTCTATCTATAAATATGAGCTGAGTAATATGATCATTAATTGTTAGTCTAGTATCCCAATAATGGCATAACTGCGGTTATGGTTATAAATTTATTTGTCCATGAGAATGGCACTTATGCCGTTATCAAGACGAGAACATCACTTATCTATGAGAATGACACTTGTATCGTTATTGAGATGAAAATGTTTATATAAACGGCACAACTGTTACTATATTTGATTTATAAGTGTCCATGAGAATGACACAAGTGCCGTTATAGTAAGTAAAAAGTCTCTAAGAACGGTATCAGTGCCGTTATTGAGATGAAAAATTCTAAGAGAACAGCACAAATGACATACATAAATATAAATTTCTATTATTACTATGAGAACTGCACAATATGGGGTGTCCAATTCTAAAAGTCGTTGCGTTGAAAACAAATGAAAATCCAGGAGAAATCAACAAAACAACTTATGTGTTGTTACTGATAATAAAACAACACTTGCGTCGTTCTGTTTATCATTATGAGTTTAAGCAATCACGACCCGTCCTTGCCTCATGAAATAATAAGTTGAATCCATTTAACTTGTAAGGTAGATATGACATTTAAAAAAATTAAGAGATATGCTCATTATTTGTATCTTGTTGAAAATAATAGAATTACTTATGCCGATACTGAAATGAAAAGTTCTAAAAGAACGACACAAATTCCATTTACAGGATGATAAGGTCATTGAGAACGTCACTTTTACCATTACTAAGATGAAAAATTCTAAAAGAACGACACAAATGTCGTTATCTAAACATAATTTTCCATGAGAACATCACTTGTACCATTAAGTACTGTAAAGAAATCGACACTTGTGTCGTTCTATATATAAATATGAATATAGGCAACCATTATCCATCCATGCCCCAAAACTCATTTCAACTGTAAGATGGATATGCCGTTTACAAAAATTGAGAGATGTGCTCATTAATTATATTTTCTAACGAATCAATACAATGACTTATGAATTCACCAACTTGATATTGTATAACTTATATCAATTCAACTGTTCTTTGTCATGTGATCAACCTTTCTAAATTTTTTAAGTTAGGGGATCCATTTTTGAGGTCGTTGCGTTGGAAAAGAAGCAAAATATTTGCGAAATCAATAGAATGAAACAAGAGCTGTTAAACGACATTTGTGTTGTTCTATCTATAAAGACGAGTATACGTAGCCACGACTCATCCATGCCCTGAAAATTAATAAATTAAACTCATTTCAATTCCAATATGAACATTTCGTTTACAAAAGTTAAGAGATATGCTGAATAATTATATTTTCTAACTAATTAATACAATAACTTGTGATTTCATCAATTCAATGTTGTAAAATTTATGTCAATTCAATCGTGCGTTGTCTCATAATCAACATTTCTAACTTTTTTAAGTTAGGGATCTAATTTTTGAAGTTATTATGTTGGAAAAGAAACAAAATATTTAAAAAATTAATAGAACGACACAAGAATTGTTAAACGACACTTGTGTCGTTCTGTCTATAAAGACGATTACACATAGCCACGACCCATCCATGCCCTGAGAATCAATATGTTGAACTAATTTCAATTGTAATATGAACATTTCATTTACAAAAGTTGAGAAAGATACTCATTGATTATATTTTCTAACAAATCAATACAAGACTCGTGATTTTCACCAACTCAATGTTGTATAATCTATGTCCATTCAACCGTTCTTTTTCTCATGATCAACTTTTCTAATTTTTTTAAGTTAGGAGATCTAATGCTTGAGGTTGTTGTATTAGAAAAGAAGCAAAATATTTGTGAAATCAATATAACAACACAAGAGCTGTTAAGCAACACTTGTTTCGTTTTGTCTATAAAGACGAGTATATGTAGCCACGACCCATCTATGCCTCGAAAATCAATAAGTTGGACTCATTTCAATTGTAATATGAACATTAAGTTTACAAAAGTTGAGAGATGTACTCAATAATTATATTTTCTAATGAATTAATACAATAACTTGTGATTTACAACTCAATATTGTATAATTTATGTCAATTCAACCGTTCATTGTCTCATGATCAACCTTTCTAAGTTTTTAAAGTTAGGAGATCTAATGTTTGAGATTGTTGCATTGGAAAAAAAACAAAATATTTAAAAAAATAACAGAATGGCACAAGAGTTGTTAAACGATACTTGTGTCGCTCTGTCTCTAAAGATGAGTATACTTAGCCATGACCCATTCATGCCTCGAGAATCAAAAGTTGAACTTATTTCAATTGCCATATAAACATTCCGTTTGCAAAAGTTGAAACATATGCTCATTGATTATATTTTCTAACAAATTAATACAATAACTTGTGATTTCACCAACTGAATGTCATATAATCTACGTTAATTCAATCGTTTTTTGTCTCATGATCAACATTTCTAAATTCTTAAGCTAGGAAATCTGCTGTTTAAGGTTGTTGCATTGGAAAAGAAGCAAAATATTTGAGAAATCAACGACATAACACAGTAACTGTTAAACGACACTTTTGTCGTTCTGTCTATAAAGAAGAGTATACGTACCCACGAGCCATCCATTTCTCGAGAACCAATAAGTTAAACTCATTTAGGTTGCAAGATGGACATGATATTTACAAAAGTTGAGAGATATGCTCATTTATTATATTCTAATGAACCGATAGAATAACTTATGTTTTCATCAATTTGATATCATATAATCCATGTCATTTAAATCGTTCTTTATCACGTGATTAACATTTCTATCTTACACACATTAGTGGGTCCAATGCTTGAGGTCGTCGAGTTAAAAATAAATCAAAATATAGAAAAAATCAACAGAATAGTACAAGTACCATTACTAAGAAGAAAACGACCCATTGGTCGTTCTGTTTGCAAACAGGATTATAAAACGTCCACATCCTGTTCATGCCTCCAAGAACCAATATTTTGAACTCATTTAAGTTGTAAGATGAACATGATATTTACAAAAGTCAAGAGATATGCTTATTATTTATATTTCAATTAACTAGTAGAATAA
Organism: Olea europaea var. sylvestris; assembly: GCF_002742605.1. Lineage (NCBI taxonomy): Eukaryota > Viridiplantae > Streptophyta > Magnoliopsida > Lamiales > Oleaceae > Olea > Olea europaea. The sequence goes on from NW_019265184.1 coordinate 91,464, forward strand.
CTTATATTTTCACCAACTTTATATCACATGATCCATGTCATTTCAATCGTTCCTTATCATGTGAACAACCTTTTCATTTTACTTATGTTCGAGGGTCCAATGCTTGATGTATTTTCCTTGAAATAAATCAAAATATTGGAAAATGCAACGGAACGACATAAGTGCCTTTATGGAGAAGAAAACGATCGTTGTATCGTTCTATTTGTAAACATGAATACAAACAGTCACGCCCCATTCGTGTCTCAAGAAATAATAAGTGAATTTTATTTATATTGTAATATGCACATGAAATGTACAAAGGTTAAGAGATACGCTCATTAACTTAATCGACGCATATGAGTAGGATGACTTGTGCTTTCACCATTTCGATAATATAAAATATGTCATTTCAACCGTTCATTATGATATGGTCAACCTTTCTATGTTACATACATTATGGAGTCCGTTATTAGAGGTTATTTTATTGAAAAAGATTAAGTGTAGGTAAAAACTTCTGAACGGTACAAGCGTCGTTACCGAACATGAAAATGGCACATGTGCTGTTATCGGTGTAAACACAACTATAAGCAATCATGATCCATTCGTGTCCCTAAAAAATAATAAGTTGAACTTATTTAAGTTGTAATATGCACATGATATATACAAAAAAATTGAGAGATAGGTTTATTAACATAGGGGTAGGACAATTTGTGATTTCACCATCTTGATAATATAAAAACTATGTTATTTCTACATTTCTTTGTGACATTGACAATTTTTCTATGTTATTTACTTTAGAAGCACATTATTAGTGTTGTGTCATTGAAAAAAAAATAAACCAAGTAAATAATGATTGTAGTGGCGTTTTACGTAACAGATAATGACTGGAGTGATGTTCTATATTTCGAATAACAGTTGCAGTGCCATTACTATTCAATAGTTGCAGGCAACACAAAAAACACACTAAGTACAAATACAACACCAAATGAAATATTATTCAATAATAAATGTACAATTTACATAAGATTTCTAAAATTATCTTCTTCTTTTTCTTCAAATATAAATGAGATGTTTTAATGTAGATGATAAATGTTCAAAAGATACCAAAATAGTTGAAGAATATAATGAAAAATAGGATTTTAAAGTAGTAAGAATAGTTGAAGAGAAGAAAACGGGGTTTTTGTGATTTTGGGGGCAAAAATTAAATTGAGGAATTTAATTGGATTGATAAGGGTGTTTGGGTCTTTTTCAATAGTTAGGGTATTTATGATATTTGACATTATTTGTTTATTGTATTTTGTAAATGAAGGCTATTTGACCAAAAAAATTGATTGAAGGCTATTTAACCAATAACATTCTTTGACCGGTTATTTAACAAACTTCCCATTTTTTCTCTTTCCTTCAAATTAGGGTTTTGTTTTCTATACATTATTGAAATAATGTTCAAAGACATGAAACTCGATGAGGCTAATTGAGGAAGTAATACTGAAATTGAAGAAATTATTTGAACAGTGGGTATTATACATATAAATTATTGTATGCTGGCTTTACTATTGGACTTGGACGAGGCCCATAAATGCATTCAGCCCATCTCCATTTTCTATATATATGTGGTTTCATTTCATTCCAAGGTACGTTCATTCTAACCCGAACCAAACTCCCTCTCTCGTCTCTTGCACTTTTTATTTTCTTTTCGTCTGGCTGTTGACTTGACCGTTAGAATATGCGCGGCTTGCTCCACCCCCACTGAAGAAGGTCACGTGTGTTTAACGGTTTGTCCTAATGTGCAGGTATACGGCTTGTTTGCACGTGAGAGGTTTCGGTATCTGTTGGCCATCTGGAGATACATTTTTTGAAGTCAATAGTGGGCATTATTTTGTTTGTTACTTTTTTTAATGTTGTTTGTAGGTAATGTTTTGCTGTGATATATGAAGGAAAAAAGTTAATGATATAATCACGCACTAATTTTAGTATAACGTTTTGTTATTCTCATCGTGCAACTGCTATACTTCACAGTTTCCTATAATTAATATAACCGTGAATTAGTGTTGACCAACATCTCAATGTGACATTATTACAAGACTTTAATAAAAATATCATAGTTGTCACGTACACTATAACCAGTACAATCAAAATATTTTCGATTTCAAATTACTTACTAATTCATGAACAATTTCTTGAATCCTATCCACTTTAGATATGAAATAAATCTAGAAAACTGATTTATTTTGATACTTTTGACATTCAATTATCAATTTGATTTTAATGTTAGTATTCTGTCTATCTTTATTATATGAATTAATGTTTCTAATTTAAAATTAAGGGCATTATTCACAATTGTCCATCAAATATTTATCAAACCATCAATTATATACGCAAATTGTAAACAGAGGCACATGGACAAAACTCCTGAATTGAACTGGATCCTGAAAAGGATCTATTGGTTCTGTTCGATTTTTCTTAAGTTAAATATCCGAATGAGTATCAAAATCGACGAGTTTTATTCAATTCTCGATTCTAAATCAAGATTCGAATAAGAACCGAATTTTCTTAATTTTTTATATTAAATAATTCAAACTATTTTAACTATTTTCTAAATAAATTTGCCAACTAATTGAATCCAAAAAAAATATCTTTTTACTGTTTCATTTGCCAACTAATTAATTGAACTCAAAATATCATTTTAATGTTTTCAGCTCAAGCCTAAGTTTGTACTTCACATTTCAAAGCATCAAAATTGAGTGACTAAATTTTTCCTGTTTTATCTCTAGAACTTCTAATTTATATTTCATTTTTATATAAATTGTAAAGTTTAAAGTAAAAGAATCAATGAGATGGAATCACTGATATTTTATGTTATCATTTACTTTTTGAAAATTTGTATACATTGGTGAATTGATGTTATTAGTCAACTTATTATTTGTATATTTTTAAATTGGACTACATTATTTTTTAAGAGTTAAGATTGAACATGTCATTAGTTGAATTAATATACTGTTGTCATAAATCTTAGAAAATTAATTATGATATAGAACCAAACCAAATATTCAAAGAGAACCGAACTGGTTCGAATCAATAATTAAATTTGAACCTGAAAATTCCACTTACTAAATATATTATAAAGTAATATATTCATTAAAATTGGTGAATTTTACAATATTATTTCTTGTTCCAAAAGTTAAATAAAAATAATTAATAAATTCAGTTTAAAGCATACAAAATCAAATCAAAATCAATGACGTGGATTGAGAATATCTTTATTTGTATTAATTTAAATATATTTTTTAAATTTCTGTTGTTAGTAATCATTAAGAGTTTGAACTATCTTTATTTTTAACTTTTATAATTTTAATTTTGAAGAAATTATTATAACTTGTCTTTTAGTAATTTTAGATTTTTAGAAATTATTTTTAAAAAAAATTCTATTATTTTTAAAATCTTTTTGAATTTATCAATGTTATTTTTAAAAATTTTATTGCTAGAACTTTATATTTCGATTTTGAAAATTTTTAATTTTTTGATTTATAAAATTTTATGTAAATGCTTATTTTCCATGTTTTGAGTGTTTTCAAAATTTTCATTAAAAACATTCAAAATATCAAAATTACTTTTTGAGTTTAACGTTACAAGTTTAACCTTGTTTTTGAAAATTCATTTTCAAAAATACCAAACCAAAAATATTTTCAATGTTTTGTAAAACTGAAAGCATCAAACTAAATACACCTTTTTTTCTTTAACCCTGATGTCACCCATTGGCCATCTATCACCATCTTAGCCCTCTTGTTGACCTCTTCTCTCAAAAAAGACACAGTGCGGGCAAAATGGATATGGCTCTGGGATGGAAGGATTCGAACCTCCGAATAGCGGGACCAAAACCCGTTGCCTTACCACTCCTTTGAAAATAATCAAAAATGGAAAGCATTCAATTGGAACATGAAAACGTGACTAAATGGTCCTAGTTACTCTTCGAGACAGAGTGGAAGAAGGGAGGGGAGAGTGTTTAAAAATGTTTATGTCCTTCTTGGATTAATGTAGAATTTAAGTCCTTTGAAAGATTTTATCCATAAAACTATAAAACCCTTGTTTGGTCCCCATTATTATCAAAATGCATTTTTAGCTCTCTAATTTTTAGTCACATTTGTAATAAAATAATATTATATGCAAACTCAAAACTTTTTCTTATTTTTTTATCATACATTCTCAATCAAAATACTATTCTAAAATATATTTTGAGCAAAAAATGAGGCTCATACAAGCTCTAAATAAATTATTATAAAAAGTATTATATAAATTCATTGTAGAATTGAACAACTTGAACCTAAAAAAAATATATATATATATATATATATATATATATATTAAATAATTTGTACTAATAACAATTTGATAGTAATTAATCCAGTATTTATTGTACAGAAATTTATTAAATAATATACTTATAAAATCAAATAGTTACACTATTATTCACTAATAAAATTAGTTCAGACTTTTTGATATGGACTCTTAGAATTATATTTGCATAGTATTAATCTAAATAATAAAGAGATAGAAATTATTTTTAAAAGAATAAAATATTTTAAATAAATAAATTGATGAATCAAAACAATAATTAAGTATTTGATGATTATATTGCTTTGTTAAGTTATAAGTTGGAGAAATTACAGTAGAACTCCTTAACTATCTAATAATTATATTGACATTCCATGAATTTTCAAAAATTACAAAATTATTTCAACAAAACATTTTCCCAAAATAAATTTACTAGTAGACCCGATTTGTTTCCTATTTTTAACTACACATTTAAAAAAAAAAAAAAGTATTTTTCACTTCAAATTATCATTCACAAAGAAACAACATGTTAAAAAAAACGTAAATTGATATATATTAATAGCCAATTTAGCATAGAATCCTTAACTATCTAATAATTTTATTGACATTCCATGAATTTTCAAAAATTACAAAATTATTTCAACCAAACATTTTCCCAAAATAAATTTACTAGTAGACCCGATTTGTTTCCTATTTTTAACTACACATTTAAAAAAAAAAAATGTATTTTTCACTTCAAATTGTCATTCACAAAGAAACAACATGTAGACAAAACGTAAATTGATATATATTAATAGCCAATTTAGCATAGAACTTAACTTTACACGAGGTGGGGAAAAAGTGTGGATCCTATACCTAGATCCTACTACTACTATGAATCGCATGCCGTTAATCGAGAAGCATATGCCATGCCTGAAGAGGCAAAACAAGAATTTTAAACTACCCCACTCAAATGCAGATATGTGGTAGTTGTGTATATATAATTATGTTGTGATCTCTTCCTTTATTCCACCATTGGCTTTCTCAGCATCAATTATTGCAGCACAAATTCCCTTCTCCCTTTCTTCCTCTTTGGTCTTTCCCCATAGCACACAATAAAGTCCTCCAACTAGAAAAAGTGTTCCCAAGACACTAGAAATGCAAGCAAAAGGAAATAAAATTATAATCTTATATAGAGTAAGGTCAACAATAAAAGAAATTAACAACAGCTCCTTGCAGACTAGAGACTAGATTATTGTTATACTACATGTTTCACCAAGCTTAATTTTTTGGCTATTTTTCAAAGAAATTCAGCTTAAAAAACAGCTTTAAAGTATGGTAAAACATATATAATCTTATATTCTTTCAGTGGTTAGAGGTTGTGTTTGCACATGTTTCTATATATTGAAGTTCTTAAATTACTTACTGAAGAAATGGTGAATAGCCCTTAATTTGGAGGTAATTAATATGTGGTTAATGGTAATGAAGGTAGACAGTTATTTACCTTCCAAGACTAATTATCTCCCCAAAGAGGAATGTGGATGCAGCAGTTGTAAATATCAGAATCAATGGAGTTGTCATGGCGAGGTAGACAGGACCCTTCTTCTCTACGACCCACGTTTGCAAATAAAATGTAATACCAGTCACCACTATTCCCTGTCAAGAATATGAATAAAAACACAAGTGAATACATAACTTACAATTATAAAACAATATTCCTTCATTTTCCATGATAATACTATTTCTTAGCAAAAAAGAGAGAAATATTTCCTTTGAAGCTGAGGTACTAGCGGTTACACGTCTCATGGAAAAGGGGCTTGAAGCAGTATTGATGGGTGCCAACCAACCACTCAATAAATAAAAAATATTTATTTACATGCGGTCTTCAACTTACGTTCAGGCTAAATTCAATTTTTTATCAAGTCTTAACACAAACACATGGTATAATAATTGTGCACGCATCAAGTTTTTTAATAAAAATAATACAACCTAAACATGAGGGGAGTGTTGAAAACACAATTTGAATAAATAAATTTATCTTCTATTTGACAGCTAAAACTTTTAGACCAAATAATTCTGCAGACTGAACTTCAAAAACTTATCCATTAAAAATGAAGTTAATATTTTTTTTCAAATATGAAATTAGTCATTAATAACTGAGTGGTGCATCTCAGCTAGTTAGGTTGGCATCCATCAAATAATTCCCACACGAATCTCTAAAGTTAATATTTGCTTTCATTTTAAGTAAATCGCGAAAATGAAATACATGGTCAGGATATATTTTACTTACACAGTAGGCTATTGATATGAGTTTTACATCCCATCCAAGTTTCCATTCATTCGGGTCTCTTACAAAAGCAACAGCAACAAAGAATGATTGTATGGTGCTCGAAAAGCATTGTAGGGTTGTTAGGAGGAACTTTGAAGGGTAACTTTTCAGTACATGGCCCTACAGTTCCATAATCAAAAAGAACATAAAAAATGAGCTCAAAAGAGAAATGAGCATCCTAAATGCATATAAATTTTACGAGTTTTTCGACACATTCTGAAAACCAGTTAAAAGAATGGTTTTAGGATTAGTCATTGGAGACTAATTACAAGAAATAAAGGTTAATGGAATAAAATTAGTACAAGGAGAATTAATGATATGTTTAAGGTGACATTTTATGACAAAATGCAATGTTTACCTAGAGTCTTGAATCATAACCTATCATAAAATGATTAGTTATCAAGTTTAGTTCAAGCTACCGTAACATACAAACATAACAAAACCTTTCAACTTGGTAAGATAAAAGAGAAGGGAAAGAAAGTAGTAGTACTTCAAAATTTCACAAATTGGACACTCAGTGGAATTTGAAGGAGTGTCTAGTACACTTGAATAGATTTAATTAAAAATAAAATTATTAGTCATGAGATGCATACTTGAGTCTATTCCAAAGTACCAAACCTATTAACCCCTTCAACTTTAGTCGAAGATGATACCTGTAATACAAGCCACAGCGCCCAACTTAAGTTGGAAAGCAGCATGAGTGAGACGCCCTTAATCCATGTTAAAGTAGAAGGAATAGAATGGCCTTCAAGTTGTTGGTGGTGGCTTTTAATTAGGTGATGATGTAACAAAAGTTTCAAGAAAGGGCCCCGGTACAAGGCAATGGTTGTTGCTCCTGCCAAACAAAGTGCAACTCCTGAAACTTTCATAAATCCTGGGCTGGTCCTCAGCTTCACTTTCTCCATCCTGTTAAATAATATCGAGTTTTTTTAAAATCAAGCTATGGTAAATTAGCATTAAAAATATGATAAATTAATTAACAACTTACTGTAAAAAAAAAAAAAAAATCCCGCCAATTATTTCTTGTAAATAAATTCTTGTCTATTGTCTTATTGAGTAGAATAATGTTATCTAGTGTCAATAGTGCTTAAGCACCAGTCTATGTGTATTATGTGAGATGCTCAATTAAATATGATATCATGTGATTCATTTAAATGAACTTGTAATTTATGTCCACTAGTGTTGTCACCTAGATGGTGTTAAATAGCATGAAAAAACCTACACATATAGGTGCAGGTTTCACAGTGGCTTTACAAGACCATCACTATTTGGAGGTGGGCCCCACATGTATTTTAAAAAAATTGTGGGTCCCACCCCCACTTGTTTCTTGCCTGGCAGGACTTGTGAAACAAGTCGTGTACTTGTAGCTTCACTCAAATACCATTGCTCGATTGAATATTGTTCTAATCTAATTATTTTTCTTCTATCATAGAATGAGAGAGTTGCATAGGATAACATTAAACGGCATTGAAGTAAAAAAGAAACTAACTAAAATGTCATATTGAACCTAAAATGTCATACTGAAGCAAAATGAGACTTTGAGATTGTTAGGAAATGTTAGTAATAATAATAATAATAATAATAATAATAATAAGGAGGAGGAGGAGGAGGAGGAGGAGGAGGAGTTTTGGTGGGTACTAGTAACTGTTTGAGTTTTAAGAAATATTTTAATGTTTGTGCGCATCTAAACTTGATCTTCAAATCTTTGGCTTTTGTTCCAAGGAAAGGGGTATTAAACTAAGTATAAATCTGAGTGTACAAATTTATTCTTGACCGAATATTTAGAGGGAACTCACAAAGGTGTGGGCCAATTTAAATAAACAATGCCCAAAAATTAACCCACCCACTCCCATGCGAGGTGTCGATAGGAGTACTGCCTATACACCAAGCAGAATTTATTAAACTAATGCTCGCTTCCTGAAAAAGTGGAAGCAAAATTTGTCCTAATGCATAACTCATTGAATACCTTCAAGGGGAGAAAATTGTTGGAAAAAATGGTTTGATGGGCTGTTTTGGCATAATTTTGAGTGGGATTCATCCATTCATTTTGGAAGATTGAAGTTGATTCGTGTTCTTCTCTATGAGAATATCGAAATTATATATTTACTTGCCAAAAAATAATAATCGGTTGAATGATAAATTGAAGCTCAAAATTGGTGATTTGAAGGAGTTTACAAAGGCAATTCCATAGCATGAAACTTGGGAGTTCAAATAGTTTGTCCCACGTATGAAACATGGTGTGTGGAAGGAAAACTATATATAGTTTGTCCCACGTATGAAGATTATAAAAGTAATGACCACCTTATAAATGGTTATACATTGGAAGGGTGTAATCTAGTGGTGACAAAAGGGTCCAGTAGCTCGTTGGCTCGACTAGTCAAAGCTCGGTCCATGGATGGCTCAAGACGAGCCCAAGCTCGAGCCAAGCAGGGGTTTGTTCAACGAGAGGCTCGTTGGGCTCACGAACGACTCGTGGACACGGCCCACGAGCCTAAAGTTCACGAGCCCACGAGTTTGGCTCGTGGGCTAGTAAAAATGTGAGCCAAAAAAGTCAAAAATTTTTAAAAAAATCTTGAGCTCATAAGCTCACAAGCTCGTGGGCCAAGCCGAGTTCGATCCTTGAGCATGAGCCAAGCTTGAGCCTGGTTCATGCTTGAACGAGCTCGTGGGTAGATGAGTCCAGCCAAGCCACTATAGTGTAATAATGTGTGGTATAAAGGCTCTCTCTATGTGCACGTACATGGGATGCAAATTAAGGATCAAAATTGTACATTGGATCTTGAACTTGTGTACAGACGCTATCTGCGAGCACAAATTCTGAATTGAATAGATAAAAAATTAGGCCCTTAGGAATGTTTACATTTTGCTTACTCCGACTGACCTTCAACTATTGAAACTTTTGACTTATGCATGCGTTAATGAAAAGATTAACAGTTAGATTAATGGTGCTTAATGGCCATAAATACAGTGACTCCTTGCCTGTTAATTCCTTTACAGCCAACATATATAGTCCATATTTCTCCACTCCAGTCGTTCATTGCGATTGTCGCTCTACGTGACATCTTACATAGCGATTTGTGATTTCATGTATTAATTTGGTAATTTTTTCTTGCCACATATATCAAATCACTAACTGTCACATCTGTGTTACTTAGGACGATTGCGATAGTGAGTAACTGTAAATAACATTATTTATTGTGAAAGAATAATGCTATTTGCAATCACTCACTACCACAGTTGCTCTACGTGGTATACATGTAGCGATTAATGATTTGATGCGTGAAACAATAAAAAACTATCACATTAGTGTATCAACTCACTAACCGCCACATGTATGTCACGTAGGGTGACTATGTTAATGAGCGACTGCAAATATGATTAATCATTATGAAATATTCATATACACGAATTAAGAACATCTCTAATATAAAAAGGAATGAGAAATTGAAACCAAACAAAAGAAAGTTGGGATGAACAAATAAATTAAATCGAATGATCTTGATTACCTGAATAAAATTGCAAGGAAGAAAGTAATAACTGGAAGTGTGTTAATTGTAGCAGCGGCCAAAGATGCCGTTGTATATGTCAAAGCAACACCAAAAATATCCAAGCTCATAGTTATCCTGCAATAAAACCAACCAAGATCTTCATAATTAACTGAAGAAACTTCATGCCTTCACTTGAGTGCTGGAAAAACTCATAACAAAGCATTCAGTAAAATTTTGTATGTAGCCCATTACACAAGATTATGGAATATATAACGTACCCGCAAAGGGAGAGCAAGAAAATCTTGATGAAAATGGTGAATGACAATGGAGGAGCAGTTTTCCTACAATCCGAACAAAGAAATTTCAATGCGTATATATAAGTTCCAAAGTTGTAAAATAAAATTCAGCGAAGAAGTAACATTGATCCTCATGCTACACTTATAAAGATTGTCCATGTGCTTGCAAGGCCTTCAATGAAAATTGAATCTGGCCTGCACGTGAAGGTAGGTGTTGAAAATATAATTTATACAAATAAGATGGTACCATTGGAAAAACAGAGCAGTCGGAGCTAAGAAAACAGTTGCAGCAGCTTGTCTGTAGAAGACAAAAACATATGGGTTCAAGCCAACATCAAAAGCAACCTTTGAAAGCAAGAAATAGCCAGCATAAATGGATTGTATGAACAAAACTACAAGAAATGGTTTGTTCATCTCCATTACACTATGAGACGGGCAGACAATTTAGTTAAAGCACAAGATGATTGCAAAATAGGGAAAATGGGTTTGAGCTCTGATATTAAATTCTATGTTCAAAATTCAATTGAAAGATTGGGTATAAATACAAGTTTCACAGGAAAGGTATGGACTGTGGACAGAAAGTTACATGACTTAGTAGAGACGTGTGGAGGGGAATGATAACAGTGTAAGGAGATTGGGCCTACAGAAAAGATCAAAAGACAAGTAAATATATGCTTTATTTAAAGTTTAATAAATCCAAGTAGTATTTTTGTTTTAATTAATTTTTTAAGAAAAGTGATTTTTGGGATTTTACAAGATCAAGTATTGATATTACAATAATGGGAGTTGTTTATTAATTTAGTAAAGGTTTATCGCATGGATTGTTGGGAAAGATGAGGGAAGAAAGCAAGATCAAGAATGAGAGTATTAAAAAGAAACAAATTGGTTACTCAAAGAAGCTTCTCATAACACTATTAGAGGCGGAAAGTGAGATAAATTGTTACTGTAAACTTGGCACGTTTTATATTTTATTATGGGTAGGGTCGTGTTGATCTATTCAAAAACTTGAGGTCTGTTATGATGTATACAAAGAATGTGTCGAGTCAAGTCAGACCAACTTTCTTATAGTTTTTAAAATTTTAATTTTTAATTAATTTAAAACTTATAAATTCTATAGCTTTAGGAATATTTTATTTGAAGCTTTGCTAGCAAGTGCATTATCTAACAGTTCCAATCACGTGGAACTCACCATATGCAGTCTGGTTTGCATTTTCAATTCTTTTTTCGTGACAACTTCATATATCACAATGTCGCTGGCGGTTTTCCACGAAGAAGAACGACATAATAATATGGAATAGTTTATAATTTAGGCATGTGCATGTATTTTTTTTTATTTTTTTAATTCTACAATACTACGTGGCATATTTTATTAATGATAAAAATAACAATCAGTACAATTTTTGACCTCTACAGGTAAGGTGACAATGCCAACCCTGAGTATAGTATGGTAGGCAATCGTCTAAGGTTCCATCTTGGTGATGGTTGATAACTGTATTTTAGACACTTATTCGGAACTTTAAATATAAATATTTTGAAGTTTTTTGATTAATTATGCCTTCATTATATATTTTATTTATTAGGTGAAACTCGATGAATGGAAGAGGAATTGAAAAAAAAAATTGAAAATTGACAACCAAAAAAAAGGGCAAAAAGCAAAGTATACAAACTAATTTGCACCATTTCAATAGTTAATTTGGACCATAAAATGAAGATTGAAGATCTTACAGGTTCAATTGAATGCAGATAGAAGCTGAATGACCAAAACAGGTGCAATAGGAAGTGAAGGATCGAAAAAATTGAAAAGAGAATGAAACGAATGACCAAAATGCAAAGTTTGAAAGACGTTATAACTGGGCGACCACCTAATTATAAAAGCCAGTCACTTGCTCGGCATCAAGTTTCAAAAACAACAGTTCAAAGCATTGCTTGAACGAGTGCCCGGGTTTTACCTAGGAACCGACCAAGCCAAATATGGAACCTGCAACCCAGGGCCAATTTTGTGATTGTGGGGGCCCGAGGCGAACTCCATAAATTGGGCCCCCCAAAATTAACGTAAATCAAAATCCAACGGTGTACTATACAACCAATTGTTAACTTAAAACTTAACGTAAAAGATATTTACAAAACATCTCAATTATGGGAGTATTCTTTTACGTTAATTAGTGGGTTTTACCTAAAAAAAAAATGGGAAAAAAAAATTTTGGGGGCCCCCTGAGCCTGTTTCCTTTTGCTTCTAAAATTCTTCACGGAAACCACTTTCTTATATGATTTTTGACCAAATTTCACTTCTACAAATACTAAACATGGGCAGCCAACGTGAAGAATCCCTCATACTAAAAATAATCATAATAATAAAAGAAGAAGAAGAAGAAAGAAAGAAAGAAAGAAAGAAAGAAAGAAAGAAAGAAAAATCAATTAACATTATCAAAGAGATGCCAATTCATCAGACTTTTAGGGAAAACAAGAATCAATTGAAGATCAAACCTAGGTTTTTGGGAAACACACAAGAAGATATAGTGGAGATCCGAGTTTTGTTTTTAAAATTAATTATGATTTCTTGTGATTTTGTAGTACTAAACTAGAGTTTCAATTATTAAGACATTAATGATGAATCTTTAGTATGATATTTTAATATAAATTCAATAATTTGACTTCCATTTGTGATCATTTTTAGATGATTATTACAGGATTTAATGCATTTTTAATTACTTGATCACTAATTAGTTGATTGTGAATTTTATTAATTTCGAGAGAAATGATAAAACTAATAGCACATTATAAGAACCATTATAAAGTCCAATAAAGAATAAAGATATACGACTATACTTTACATGGTTTTATATAGATGTTGTAGTGTTTTTAACACATGCTTTTATGTTTACATCTTTCATATAGATATATAAAGATCACATGAGAGAATAGATTTAATTGACATCGAGATATATTTTTAATTAACTTAGGAATGTTAATCAACAAGAATGTGCCCATATTGTCATTTCATTAATTTACATTAAAATCGATTAATAAGGGGAATTCTAGGTTTTAGTAGCCATCCAATCTAAATTTACAAAAGCTCATAATTTGCTTATTAGCATTGCTAGTTTAGTTAGTTAATAAATCTAAACTGTTCAAAAAAATTTTGGTTATTCGATTAGAGTTAGAATTAATTGATCCTAGATTGAATATATATTTTTCGTGGGAACGATACTTTATTTTGTGGGAAATCAAACGATCAATTGCTCCAAATAAATATTATATATTTATAAATAATAATAAAAAATCTAAAAAAAAAAGATTTTATTTTCTTCGAAGTGTAAAAATAGTTTTTACTATATTCGTGACGTTTTATTTTTTTACTTGCTCTTCGATTTCTTTCTACTTTCTTTTTCTTTCTTTTTTCTCATTGTTATTTATTATGTTTGTTACATGACTTTTTAATTTTTATTTTATATTCTCTGTCTTGTTTAGCACTCATCAAATTGACTTTTTAATTTTTATTTTATTTTCTCTGTCTTGTTTAGCAATCATCAAATTAAACTTTCTATATATTCTCTAACTTATGTTTATAAGACACTTAAGCCACTATCAAAAACACATTTGAAAAGTCAAGTTGAAAATGTTAAAGTAACATGATTTAAAGCGTCAGACATAAATCACTTTAAAAACACTTGGTGAAAACATGTAATGACCCTAATGTATTTAGAGACACTTAAAGTTTATCTTATGAAATTAAGGATTTGAGTTTTTGTTTGAAGTGGTTATTTGACACAACATATTTTCTGCTATTAATTGTGTATGCAAAATGTTGGAAAGTGAAAACGTTCATTAATGTTACTATTGTCCACTTGAAAGCACTTATTTCAAATCTAGAACATATAGAGAAACGAGATTTGAACAAAACAACTACTACTAAAGAAATTACTACTTAAATAAAGTTAAACCTACATTTCATGAAAAATTTATTATTCATAAAAATAAGTACTTTGATAAAAATGCAAATGATCAGATAACACATTCAATTGAACAATCTTATATATTTAATTATTTCTTATATCTAATTGATCAAACTCTTTCTTCACTTAAATTAAGGTTTGAACAATGTCAAAAACATAAAAATAGCCTTGAATTTTTGTTTGATTCATAAAAATTTCAAACAGTAGATAATAATTATTTGAAGAATTGGTATGATAAACTTGAACAATTTTTGAAGTATAACAAGGATTTAATATTTGAAATTGGTCTAAGATACGCCAAAATCTAATGATCGATCCTGAGTAACCTGCATGATATATAATACTCGACACTAAAATGAAAAAAAAAATTAATATATTTTTTTATAATTATTTATTATTATCCAATCATTCATATCAAACTTTTAATGAAGGAGCTTTTTTGTCATGAACACTGCAGGCACATACGAGTTAATTCTACTTGCAAACTTCAATAGATTTTTATTTATTTGACTTGCTTATTAGCACAAAACGTCCCTACTTTTGGCTCATAATGTGTAAAACGTCTTTACATTTCAAATTTTTACATTTTTACCCTCATTTCCATGTTCATTATAGAAAACGTTATTTTCATCAATTCTTATCGAAATTTTCAATTAAAAATTGTAAAATAAAAAATATACTATTATATTTAAATAAAATAAAATAAAAAGGAAGGGAAAAAAATTGCAACCTTATTCCCATTTTTAAAAAAATTCAAAATAAATTAAATTAGAAAAAGAAAAATCATCTTCATCTTTCCCCCACTCCGTCTCCCTCTCCCATCCCCACCCCTATCAAGAACTTAAAATAGTACTTTTGGGTCCTTCAAATTCTATAAATTTTTGGGGGTAATTTTCTAGTTCTGATAGAAAATAAGTTTGTCTTCAAGGACTGTGGAGAACGGTATTAACGGTGGTTGGTCGGATTGTGAACACGGCTGAGGGGCAGTTCAATGGTTGCAAGAAATTTGAAGCCTTTTAACATTTTTCTCCTTGTGACACTGATAGCACCACCACAGCCATCACCTTCAAATCCTTCGGTAATTAAATCACTCTTTCTTTGTTCTTCCTGTTTAAATCAAAAGTTGATTTTGCTTTGTTATGTGAGCCCAAGTGGGAATGAAGTAGATAAAAATGAGTGGTATCCTTTCTATAAATTTTTGGGGGTAATTTTCTAGTTCTGATAGAAAATAAGTTTGTCTTCAAGGACTGTGGAGAACGGTATTAACGGTGGTTGGTCGGATTGTGAACACGGCTGAGGGGCAGTTCAATGGTTGCAAGAAATTTGAAGCCTTTTAACATTTTTCTCCTTGTGACACTGATAGCACCGCCACAGCCATCACCTTCAAATCCTTCGGTAATTAAATCACTCTTTCTTTGTTCTTCCTGTTTAAATCAAAAGTTGATTTTGCTTTGTTATGTGAGCCCAAGTGGGAATGAAGTGGCTAAAAATGAGTGGTATCAGTATACATCTGCTCAAAAAGGAAGGAGCTTGAAAGACAAGCCATAATTTATAAGGCTTATTAGCACAAAATGTCTCTACGGTTGGCCTTTAATGTACAAAGGGTCCCTATATTTCAATTTTTTTGAATTTTCCGCCCCTGTTCCTATTAATCTTCTGTTTCTTGCACCATCAAACCCTTCAATTTCTTATAAATCAGCTATTTTTATTAGAAGATTTATTCTTTTTACACTTTTGGTACTTGATTAGATGTTGATTTTAAAAAGATGTTTCTTGGTATTGGTGCTTGAGTGCGTCGACTAGTCATTTAGAAAGGTGCAAGCAAACGGATGGCAAGAGATGGAGGTTCTCAAGAGATGTGGTGCCCCATCACAAGTAATGTGAGTGCCACTTGCAAAAATGTTATCCCCATTCAAGAAAGCTTGTGAAAGTCAAGACCAACGACACTTGCAATAACGAGAAGAAAAGTCCTCTTTTGTTGAATCGTAAAATAGATTTAAGTATTTCTACATCCTCAAGCATTTCTCAATCTATTTTTTGGTTTCTTTTCGTGGTGAGGATGAGGGATAGGCGTGAGGATGGGAGTGGGCAAAAGAGGGAGACGAAGAGTAAGATTTTTCTTTTCTTTTTTGATTTTTTTAATTTAGTTTGTTTGAAATTTATTCATACTTTTTATTTTTAAAAAAAAAATGGGAGTGTGATTACAATTTGTTCTTTATTTTTTTCCTTTTCCTTTTCCTTTATTCAAATATGAGTGAGTGCCACTTGCAAAAATGTTATCCCCATTCAAGAAAGCTTGTGAAAGTCAAGACCAACGACACTTGCAATAACGAGAAGAAAGGTCCTCTCTTGTTGAATCGTAAAATAGTTTTAAGTATTTCTACATCCTCAAGCATTTCTCAATCTATTTTTTGGTTTCTTTTCGTGGTGAGGATGAGGGATAGGCGTGAGGATGGGAGTGGGCAAAAGAGGGAGACGAAGAGTAAGATTTTTCTTTTCTTTTTTGATTTTTTTAATTTAGTTTGTTTGAAATTTATTCATACTTTTTATTTTTAAAAAAAATGGGAGTGTGATTACAATTTGTTCTTTATTTTTTTCCTTTTCCTTTTCCTTTATTCAAATATGAGGGTGTATTTGTCATTTTATAATTTTTAATTAAGAAATTGGATAAAAATTGGTGGAAATGATTTTTCCACAATGAAATGTGGAAATAGGGTTGGAAATGCAAAAATTTGAAACATAAAGATGTTTTGCACACTAAGAGTCAGAAGTAAAGACGTTTTGTGCTAATAAGCCTTATTTAACTCGAAAAGGACACAAAGAAGGGCCATGGAGTAGTGGGACTAGGGTGCTTGGTTTCTTCAATAAAGCTTGCTTTAGTTGTTGAAATTTGACCAAATTTGAATGGCCTAAGATAATGTCTACTTCAATTCAACCTTTGTACCTGATTTTTAATTACAATAAATATACTAAAACTAGTAAGGGCTAGTGTTAAGTCTTGATAAGTTTTTTTATTTGTCATATAAATTTCATTTCAACCATCATATTATATTTTAGTATTATATCATTTGAAATATTCTTGAGAATTGCTAAATATATTTTGAATCCTTTTTCGGCATGTGAAATGTGTTTGTGTTCGATGCCTTTTAATGTTTAGAGCAATTTTATTTAGTATCACTAGTATTTAACACCAATTTAGATGACAAAACTAGTGAAATTATATTACAGGTTCAATTAAATAAAAATAATTATGGCACATTTAATTGGACCTATGATATTTTGATGTTTAAACTGGTGTTCAATATCACTGGTGTTATGTAACATTATTCTAAGATTAATTATATTACAACTACGGATTTTGTTAGTTACACCACAATTCTAAGAAATTTTTATTTAATTAAATAATCTTAAATAAAATTACATAAATGGAGTTTTAATAATTTATCACATAAAATAATTTATTTTTTCACCACAATCATAAAATATTCCAATTTAAATTTCCATCTTTAGAACCATAATTCCAACAATAACAAAAATATGGTGCTGTCGATGGATGCGTTTGAGAGACGTTCTGAAATTTTGTATTGAACTTTCCTTTACACCAATTAATTCTATGCAATCCAAATTCTTACGCAAAGCTCTTAAGAATAACCAGGATCGAATTTATCTCATTGAAGCTATTCAAAGAATGAAATGGATCCTCGTAATTTTTAATTTAATGGTGTGAAACCAATCTTAATCAATCACTACAAACAATTTTAACTTTGTATCATGCCTAAAAGTTGACACAAAATTTCTAATTCAACGGTGCAATCTTTCATTTTAGAACTATTTGTTTCCAAACTTCCTTCCTTATTATTAAGTGGTTGAACCCCAACTTTGAGGCCCCACCGCCCCACTCTTAGAGTATCATGAGAGAGGTAAATCGCAGAGTGTGTTCTAGGAGGCCAGAGAACAAGAGCTTACTCTTACACTGATACCCACAAAGAGTCGAAAAAAAAAATGGGAGTGTGATTACAATTTGTTCTTTATTTTTTTCCTTTTCCTTTTCCTTTATTCAAATATGAGTGTGTATTTGTCATTTTATAATTTTTAATTAAGAAATTGGATAAAAATTGGTGGAAATGATTTTTCCACAATGAAATGTGGAAATAGGGTTGGAAATGCAAAAATTTGAAACATAAAGATGTTTTGCACACTAAGAGTCAGAAGTAAAGACGTTTTGTGCTAATAAGCCTTATTTAACTCGAAAAGGACACAAAGAAGGGCCATGGAGTAGTGGGACTAGGGTGCTTGGTTTCTTCAATAAAGCTTGCTTTAGTTGTTGAAATTTGACCAAATTTGAATGGCCTAAGATAATGTCTACTTCAATTCAACCTTTGTACCTGATTTTTAATTACAATAAATATACTAAAACTAGTAAGGGCTAGTGTTAAGTCTTGATAAGTTTTTTTATTTGTCATATAAATTTCATTTCAACCATCATATTATATTTTAGTATTATATCATTTGAAATATTCTTGAGAATTGCTAAATATATTTTGAATCCTTTTTCGGCATGTGAAATGTGTTTGTGTTCGATGCCTTTTAATGTTTAGAGCAATTTTATTTAGTATCACTAGTATTTAACACCAATTTAGATGACAAAACTAGTGAAATTATATTACAGGTTCAATTAAATAAAAATAATTATGGCACATTTAATTGGACCTATGATATTTTGATGTTTAAACTGGTGTTCAATATCACTGGTGTTATGTAACATTATTCTAAGATTAATTATATTACAACTACGGATTTTGTTAGTTACACCACAATTCTAAGAAATTTTTATTTAATTAAATAATCTTAAATAAAATTACATAAATGGAGTTTTAATAATTTATCACATAAAATAATTTATTTTTTCACCACAATCATAAAATATTCCAATTTAAATTTCCATCTTTAGAACCATAATTCCAACAATAACAAAAATATGGTGCTGTCGATGGATGCGTTTGAGAGACGTTCTGAAATTTTGTATTGAACTTTCCTTTACACCAATTAATTCTATGCAATCCAAATTCTTACGCAAAGC
Source organism: Olea europaea var. sylvestris (assembly GCF_002742605.1). Classification (NCBI taxonomy): domain Eukaryota; kingdom Viridiplantae; phylum Streptophyta; class Magnoliopsida; order Lamiales; family Oleaceae; genus Olea; species Olea europaea. Next base: position 110,897 of record NW_019265184.1, read on the forward strand.
TCTTAAGAATAACCAGGATCGAATTTATCTCATTGAAGCTATTCAAAGAATGAAATGGATCCTCGTAATTTTTAATTTAATGGTGTGAAACCAATCTTAATCAATCACTACAAACAATTTTAACTTTGTATCATGCCTAAAAGTTGACACAAAATTTCTAATTCAACGGTGCAATCTTTCATTTTAGAACTATTTGTTTCCAAACTTCCTTCCTTATTATTAAGTGGTTGAACCCCAACCTTGAGGCCCCACCGCCCCACCCTTAGAGTATCATGAGAGAGGTAAATCGCAGAGTGTGTTCTAGGAGGCCAGAGAACAAGAGCTTACTCTTACACTGATACCCACAAAGAGTCGAATTCTATATCTCAGAAATCGAATCCTCACATTGCGGCTGCTAGCAAGACTGAGACTACTTCAATCCTATCCTTTGCACCATTGGGTTATGCCTCAGGGGCACTTCCTTATTATTTTTACTACCTCTGGTTGTGTATATCCTTGAGTAATGAGGGGAAGATTGTGATTCCCTTCTATATAAATATCAAAAGAGAGATTAAGAAAAACGAAACTTGGCTAATCTAGTACTATGTTTCCCTTATTCTTCATCCTGTCACAAGCACGACATCATCAATTTTGATGATTAAAGGAAGATGAGAAAAAATTAAAAACGGGTAGAAAAGATGATAAAAATGAAGAGTAATATTGGGATGATTGGTATACCACAAATTATATTTCCTTTTCATTTTTAATTTTTATTGGATTAATATAATTCTAAATTTGTTGTGGTTTATTCATAAATAATATATTTTAATTGTGGTTTAATTATAATGTGGTGTAATAAGTAAATTTTGTGGTGGTAATATAATTATCCTTATTCTAATATTTATGCACGAGACGTTTTACTCAATCAACGCTTCTAGTATCTAAATGTTACTTTACCTACATTATTAGGTAGTGTTTGCATTTGAAGATGCTTTTTTATAATTAATTAGATTCAAAGTCACAGTATGTTCAAGTAAAAATATTATTTTCATGTAAATAGTATTCTACTTTTTCCTAATGTTCAATGCATTTTATTAGTGCATGATTTGGTTAAAGTGAATATTAAAATGCTTGATTCCCTCCTTTTTCTTTTTGTGCTTACCTCTTTCAACAAGCAACTGAAGCACTTATTTTTAGCTTTGGAGTATTAAATTTTTTAATGGTTAACCAAAGAAACTTCATGTCATTGTAAAGCAAACGCTGCCATATTTTGGTACAAGTTCACTTGGAATAAATATTGTTATACACGTGAGCAAATTAGTATCAATGTGATGGATTCTGTTTATGGACCTCTGGCTTTTTATGCACTAAAAGAAAATGACTCTGAACCTAGAAGATGTGGTTTCAATCATTATATTTGTTCCAATTTTGATAATTTAAAATTCTAGATAAAATAGTTCGATATAATATCATGTAAAGTTCCTGGTTCTAACTCTTATCGCTATTTTTCGAATGCTGATCTCTTTAATTGTTTAAATTTTTAGATGAAGTAATTAATATAAGAAGGCTAATGAAAGACCGTCATTACCATCAGTGCAAAATCTTCAAAGGAAAAGTGCACATTATTTGCAGTGTTATATAGCAAAAAAATCCTCGGTTTTGTCTAATGAATTCACACAACTATGAATTCCTGACATTATGCACTACTCCGAAATAACATTCAATTTTTCCTCAAGAAATTTATCTTTGTTAAAGAAAAGGCCTTTTTTTTTCCTTTTTTTTTTTTTAAATCTCTACCTAGACCTAATGGGAAGGTTACGCGTGCGCTAACATATTTTACACATGGGAGGAGATACTGGAGCCTTACCTTCAAACTTACCATCAAGAGAGGAAAAGAAATAAAAATCAATAATTCACAATGATATACCTTATCCACGCGTAACATCTTAAATTTTTAATTTAAAAAAAAAGGTATTTGGTCATTCTTAATATCAATTCATAGGAATCCAACAATGCTTTTGCGAGAATAAATAATCCTTATCGCAAATGCTTTAATGAAAATTATTGCTTTAATATAGTACTTCGTGTTGAACTCGGAAATTGAACCCTCAACATGGCCAACCAATCGCCATTCCACGTATTCCTCCCTGCGCACAATCAACACACGGTCAGATGCATACGGCCGGAACCAGCGGGGGTGGCGACGGCCGTGTACACTCCGACGGTCAAGTTAGGCTCAGGTGATCGGAACAGTACCAATGTTGTGCAAAATAATGGAGAGGAGAATATATATATTTGCTTGCTATGGAGTGCTAAGTAGTAAGAGTTTTATTACCTTTTCGGCAACCAACCGTCGAGATAAGTGGGTCAACTGTTGAGAATTTCAGAGCCTAACTGTCGAGAACGACAGTTCATCTCGACATGATTTCGTTACTGTCAGAATTGACATTTATATTTCACATTCATATTGATTTTTCAAGATATAAAGAGTCAAGTTATGACAAACATGATATGTGTTATACTCATACTTTCATATAGTACCACTTTTCATATACTCAGCCATAAGTTTTACATGTAAATGCAAAGATATTTTCAAGAATCAAAATAGAATGATTCAACACTTAAAACAACATTCAAGTAACCCTGAACGATATTATAAAGACACACTTAACCAAGCTTGTGTATGTTGACCAGAATAGACTCATTTCAATTTTGGCTCATTTTGCAAACTCAAAAATTAAACCCAAACTCACTTTGCTCAATAATGACCAATAACCATTATTTACATGAAAGAAAAGTGAAAATATAATCATAAGAAATAAATTCATAGATAATTTACATAAATCATAGTGTTAACATTTTTGTAGAACTAAAAAAATAGACAACAAAAATCGAAAAAATGAGACATATTGTACCAATCCAGGGCAAAAATTGTGAAGAATAAAAAAACAAATACCCTTAAATTTGAAAAATCAAAAGAAAAGAGAGCTACAAATGCAAAAAAAAAAAAAAAAAAAAAAAAAAAAAAAAAACAAAAAAAAAAA
>NW_019265184.1:114285-246531 GCF_002742605.1 Olea europaea var. sylvestris
AAAAAAAAAAAAAAAAACCCCTAAAATTTAAAAAAAAAAAAAAAAAAAGAGCAAAAAAAAAAAAAAAAAAAAAAAAAAAAAAAAAAAGAAAACCTCAAGAGATTAACAGTGATCTTCGTTGGCGGTGGACTGATTAATGGTCATTTGGCTTCAAGTTTGGACAAAAATGGAGTATTTTAACGTCGTTGGCAACCTTGAGCGAGAGGAAATTGAAAAATAACAAAAACTTCATTTAGAAATTTTCCAATACCATTTTATGGACAAACGGAAATTATTACTTTTCATCATTTTTTAAATAAGTTACGTTCAATGAATAATTTATTTATTTATTTGTTTTTTAAGAAAACTCAAGTAAAATAATATATGAAATTATTTATTACTTTACTTAATTCTTCAAATAAATTTTCTGTTGAAGTTGAGGTTATGACTTTATACAACTTTACCATTTTATTCTTTTTTTTTATTATTAATTTTTTGGGTGAATTCAAGCATCATCTTTTTAAGTTTTATGAGAAAATTTAAAAAGCTAAATGTGATAATTAATGACAAAAATATATAGTTTTTTGTGAAAATGAAATTAAAAAAATGTAAAGTTTATAGTGATTGAAAATACTTGAATAAATAGGTAATTAATTTATGAGAAAGAAATATGTAAGAGAAAAAGTTAATTTTTAGATAAAAGATAGAAATTACAACTTTGAAGGATAATGAAATATGTAAAGTGTTAAATGGTAGGGTACGATTTGTTATTTTTAATTAGGAGTTATTAGCCATTTGTAGTGAGAAATTTGTAAAATTTTCTATTATTCAACCAAGTGAAACAAAGTATGTAAAGTATGCCGTGCAAATTGTAAATACACCCTCAATTCAGAGTGTACTTTGCAAATAATTTATTTAACTATTTAAGAATTTTTTCCACACTACGAATTTTTTTTTTTTTTTTTAAATATTAAAACCATACCATGATTAGCTAAGAACATAAAAAGGCCCATTTCTTGGTCATTCTAAATTAAGGGTCTAATAGAGGTCGTCTCCACTTGGAAAGGTTAATCTATTAATCTACGGTGAGTATAATCATTATTAGAATTGATAAATCCATGCTTTTTTCTACTTAATTTCTAATCAAAGTATTATATTTCCTCATTTAGAGGTTACTTCACAAAGTTAATATAAACAAGACACGTTCATTCTCCCTTTTTCCTTTTTCTTGTTAGCCCTATATCTTTACTTTTTGAATCGATCGAAATGCATCTAGTTCTAACCGTGGGGACGAGGCATTTAATATTCTTAACAGATTATTAAACTGAAACATGACAATACAGAGTTGACAATACTAACTTGATTCTTGAATATGGGATAGGGACTAGGCATTTATTATTTCTTACTGATTTTTATTAAATTGAAACATGACAGTACATATACTTCGACATGAAGCCCGACCAGAGATGTCAAAAAGTCGAACCGATCCGGCTACGAGTAAAACTCGAGGATCGGACTCCACTCGAGTAAGAATGGTTCGGACTTGTTTTTGCTCGGAGCGAGCTTTAGAATTGAGCCTTATCAAGCCTAGCCGGCTCATGATTTTAATTTTTATTTTTTTCAAAAACACAAGCAGCCAAGTAGCTGCCTGTGTAGCTATGTGCCAAGTAGCTACAGCTCCCTGTGTGCCAGCAATATAACACAAGTAGCGGCTGCCGCCTGCTACACTTAGCTAATTTTGTTTATTTTTTATTTTTTATTTTCTAAGGCTTGACTCGTCACAAGCCGAAAATGACCGGGCTGGCTGAGGCCAATATCCCAAAATGGGGTTTGGATCGAACTTTTTCCAGTCGAGCCGACGAGTCAAAATGACACTCCTAACCTCGACCCTCCATAAATGAAAAGAGTATAATATAAAGCATGAATAAGCAAAATGATATTACGAACAAAGCAACACTAACCAGCTCATTGACCTATTTTTAGTAATTGTCATGTGTTACATGTATTCTTTGCCTATTTTTGGTTTAGATAAAAATTTAACTTTTAGTAGATTTTATTAATAATTGATTGAATATGTGGTAAAAAATTTGTGAGTCCAATAAAATGTGGATTAAAATTAATTGTCGATTTTAACTTAGATTTTATTTTTATTTTTTAGTTGAACCAAATATAGGCTTAATTAGACATAGAAATCATAGTAGGGATATCACAGTATACCTCTTGATTCCGCTTCTCAGTCACTTCATATAGAAAAAGTGAAAAAGTAAGACGTATAGCCAAAATTATCCAACTTTCTAACATGGAGTATGTCTTCAATATTTAGTTTTGCGGTTTTCCAAATATCATAATAGGAGTAGAAGATATGAGTTTCTCGAATGAGATTTGAGAGAGATGAAAAACCGTCAAACGAAGAGGTGCCCCCCCCCCCCCCCCCCAAAAAAACAAAATATGGCCCTACAAGATATATGATAGTTCATTTGAAATTATTGATCTTGAAATTCGAATATTCATTCGAATTTAGATGCATGTGAATTACTTGATTAACTTAATAAATGTTGGGTTCTACTTAAATATTGAATCTTGAGTTTTAATTTTAAAATTTCAATTTTATTGATAAAAATATGCAAACTCCTTGTATATTATTTACTCTTTTCATCTTTAACAGACACGCATTTCCATATCGTATCTCTCATTGATTGGGGGAAAAAAATCGCATACAATTCATAAATGAAAACTATAGGTCATGATCAGGCTATTACAAAATTTAAGTCAAGCACAGAAAAGCGCCACGATTTTTTTATGGATCCCCCGTTCCATATAAAAAAGGTAGGACGTGAAACTCATGCATGCTTTAATTTTTAATTTACATTCAACAAAGTGCATAAAATTGATTTTCAATCACTACTTTTGCTACGCAGTCCAAATCTTGGATACTTACATGACAGATTTTGGACTTAGCTCTAGGCAAAGATATGTTGATAATTCAGTCCAGTTGTCTCTATTATTGCTTGTGCCAAAATGAAATGGGGATTTAATTTGGAGTTTGCTTCAGAAGCAAACTATCAAATAGAAAAAGTAGTTTTGGAAAAGCAGAATTCTTGATTGCCAGAAAAAGAGTATCTTTGCTTCCTTAGAAACTTCATGCATGCAAACACCAAACTCCAAAAAAAAGCAGTTGAATGCTTGTGATTTCAACATGAGAATTACTTTTATCCACTTGCAGCACAAGAAAAAAAAAAAAGTGGGGTTCATATTGTGCATATTCATGCTTGAAAAGATGGCTGATGTATATATTTTTACGGGATGTGACCAAGAAATAGATTGGGTGATATTTTTTTTGAGTTTAATTCACATGCCATTATGTTTCACAAATAGAATAATCTATAGCCTCCATTTGGTACATTTATAAATGTTTTATAAAGACGATTAGGAATGGATCTCACAAAATGTGTACATTATATTAATAGTAGCAGTTATGAATGTGTGGTTGAATTGAATTTTTAAATCATGTATAAATTTACATCTAAACGGAGGCATAATCTTGGATACTGGAAAATTTTTTTCAGGATAGAAGTTTTAAGTACCATAGATTGTTTAGTGATAATCAGTATTGGGGTTTTAGTTTTTTGCATTACTAAACGAACAGAAAACAATTTCAAGGTTTATATTCAGGGTAAAAGTGCATATCCTTAAATATAAAGTAATAATTAATATAATACAAGAGTTTATGTTGATATTTTTGAGATGTCTATAAGCGTCAATATGATATCAAAACTCAAAAAGCTCACTTGAAAGGAGAAGACAAATTTCAAAATTGGTTTGAGCCACCATCTTGAGGAGGTATTTAAAGGGTAAAATAATTTTACATCTTTTAAATATAGAAATAATAAGGATAATTTTGTTCACACAGCGATTTTTAATAGTTGGAACTGTATAAAATTGCAATAGAAATTCTCATTGTAGAACTTATGTCCCCAATTATTTTTTGATCAAATTCTTATCCTCGGTATTCCATCAAATACAATTAGCACATCTGTGGTTTATGTCAAATCATGTTTATGTGATTTGAAACAAATGAAAAATATTTTGTCTTAGTTTACTTTTTATTATTTTTGCTTGCTTAAGTATATGAGGGCAAATATATCTTTTTGTAATTTCTTAATGGACATTTTGAATAAAAACCATTATCAAATATAAGATGCGCTATTTGATAGAAGGTCTAAGATAAAAATGCCATCAAAAAAATTTGGACATGAGTGCTAAAATGGGCAAAGGTTGAGAACCTTAGTTAAACTAAAATTTGGTGCAAGTATAAAAAATTGTATAGTGTATTTAAATATCCATCAAATAATCAATTAAGAGTCTGAAATAATCATATTACCCATTATTTTTAAAATATATTTTTCTCTCTTCTTTTGAACTACATAATATTCTATCAATCTACTATTTTAAAATGCATTCTTACAATAAAATGGGGCTCAAACAAGCCTTCGATAGTTTCGAGGCAGGTGTATTTACTATATATATTTTGGGTCATAGATAAAAATATAGATCCCTAAAACTATTAGAGGTGAAGGAGATTTATTTTGAATTTTCAAATGATGAGAAGAACATCATTATCAATGTCGAATAAAGATTCATGCGCGAGATCTTTGATTCATCGATTAGTGAATTATTCACAACAAATCAAAATTCGTACATGTGCATACATCAAAAAGATGATATGTATGTGGCTCTTTTCCTCTTATTTTTCACTATAGAAGCCAAACTTGAAAAAATGTGAGCAAAAGAGAAAGTTAAATAAAAGATTCAAAAGATAGAGAAAGTTGAATGACAACTAATCATGTGATTTAAAAAAGTGAAAGGGATTTCAAGTTTTTGTTTTTCTTTATTCAATAATGGAAATGATTTGATGATTAAAATTAAAATATAAGGAGCGGAAATAGGAGGATTAAGGTTAAAATAAAATCTTGAAATTAAGGAATTTATTTCAAATTTCAAGTGTGTTAATAATTATTTTCATTTTGCCACAATTTGGCGGGTTAGTATTTATTTTAGTTCAATCAAATCCCCTCCAACTTCATTTGGTTGCAAACGAAAAAATGTGACATATATATTGACATTACATAAATCTGGTCTATATATATATATATAGACCAGATTAGAGCACAAATTCATCCGCCCTCGAAAGTTTTACATATATATGGAGGAGAAATATAATAAGTATTGTTCTCAGTCACCGTATCAATTCTATACTGTTAATACGTAAAAATTGAAATAGTATATCGCAATTTATCTAACCATATGAGCATAATTGCCTAAGCACTAAAATTTTACTTATAATTAAGTTTGAAAATAATAATAATTTAATGATCAAAGTTATACATTATAAAAGTAATTTCTACTTTGGTGTTAAATTAAGTAATCTTTTTTACTTATAACCAAAAAAATACAACTTATTTAAAGACAATTAGAAATAAAATGCAGATAAAAGTAAATTAAAAAGTTTAGGCCAACATGAAAATCGAATAGGATATTGTCTAGGTTAATCCATCCAAACATATCTGTTATGAATTGATCACAAGATAACGACAATATTGAAATAAATAAGAACAAAAACGAGAAGGCCAAGATTTATGTGGAAACTCAAGACATGAAAAAATCATAGGTAGAGGAAAAAAATCTTGGTAATTGTGTCTACAATAAGATCTCAAAAACAGGCCTGAGCTAAATAACTCTGTCGCTTGAGCAATAGGCGAGCGACAACTTCGTCGCATGAGCGCCAGGCGGGCAACAGGCGAGTGACAAGTCGCTGTAAAAAATATGCAAGCATTATTCAAGCAGAAAACTTGCGAAAATGTGACGACTTTTCTTTTCAATCCTTAGTTTTGATCTCTTAAAACTACTTCAACTAAAATTCTAATGTCCGCTAGGATTTGAGCCAAACTACAAGAAATCTTTACTTTGATGAATCAAATTTCAATACAAGGAATTCCAAACATGAATCTCCAAAGTAAACACTACTCCTCTTCCAAACAAGTCCCAATCGGCTGAATTAATGACAAACACCAAGTTCAAGCAATGTTCAAACTTAATAATGGGAAGTAGTTTTGTCATCATATCAGTTGGATTATCCTATCAACCTTACTATTACATTATCACCATGAGCAATCACATGATGCATAATATGATACATCATATCAATGTGTTTTAGTCATCTCATGGAACATCTGATCCTTACTCAGAAAATAGCACTTTTACTATCATAATATACAATAGAAATCTACAAGTCTTTATTGATTTCACGAATCAATCCTCCCAATCACATAGCCTCCTTACATGCCTGTGTAATGGCCATGTACCTGCCTCTGTTGTAGATAATGCTACTATATTTTGCAAAGTAGCTTTATAGCTTATTGCACAGTCTTCAAAGGTAAACACATACCTTGTAAATGATCTCCTCTTATCAAAATCCCGTACATAATCTGAATCCACATACCCAATAATTCCATCTGCGTTTCTACCAAAATGAAAGCAAGCATTTGTGGAGCCTCTCAAGTATCTAAACATCCATTTCACTACTTACCAATATTCCTTATTAGGATTTACCATGTAATTGATCCACCAACTCCTTTTCTGAAGTACATACAATTATCATAGCTGCTTCTAATGAAACTATGAGTAGTCATAAATGAGTCGAACATTTTATACTACTGCCTAGATGATTACTTTAGTCCATACAAGGACTTCTTCAATAAGCAAACATAATCTTTCTTTCCGAAAAACCATGAAACCTTCTATTGTTGCATGTAAATTTTATCCTCAAGCTCTCCATGCAAGAATGTTATATTAACATCCATTTGCTCAAGCTTGAAATCATTAATGGCCACTGTTACGTGTTTACACACTTGGGCAACCCACCAGGGCCACAGTCAACTCATGCCGAACCACGTGGAACTCAAGTCGAGGTGATTTGTATAGCCAAGGCCCATAAAATGAGCTCCACAGAAGCCCCGGCCCATATATACCAAGGCCCATCTATCATTACCTCTGAGGAGCTTTCGAAGCCCATATGTTGAGGCCCTTTGAAGGTGGACGAGGCCCTATTGGCCGAAGCTCTGTAGCCGAGGTGGCAGCCTAGGAAGCACAAAGCAGCATCTTCCATAGACACTTCTCCCAAGAGATCCTCCGCACAAAGATCTTACTAGAATGATTGATAGGACGTTTGTCATGAGTGTAAATGTTAAGTCTTGTCACTAGTAGAGGTGACTCTACCAATCACTAAATGTATAGCAGGCTAGGTGCGGCTGATGCCTACAATTTGACATGTAAATTAATCGAATGAGGCCACGTGTACCCCGAACCAAAAGTCACGATCTAACTTGTGACACTATAAATACTCTTCCATGTACCCCATACGAAGGCTAATGCAAGAATCAATACAAGAAACCACACTTTACCCTTTCTTTCTTATTATCTTGCAACACAATACGAATTTACGCATATTTACATACACATTTACAAACATCGATTAGTAATTATTGTACAATCGGTTAACGAACATCCCACCGGATTCCGATCGTTCTCGTTCCGCGCCGTTGAGCTACTCCCATGCCCTTGATTTGTCCATTTTAGACCATCCACATGTCTCAGCGTGTTGGACTTTCGCTCACGTGTGCGCGGGTGGGTCTGACATCTATTGACAACATATTCTAGGGTCAACAGATTGGCGCCGTCTATGGGAAGCCATGCTATAACCACGAACAACCTTGTGGTGAAACCTTATTAATGAGGAACATTTGAGCATCCCCCTTGAAAAATGATTTGTTCTAGAAAAAGAACAAGAGAAAGGGCTATGACTTAGCAAAAATCTAAAGGGTAAGACGCAAAGAAAATGAGTTCAAACGAAGATACATCCCCAATGAGGGTAAGAGAAAATGTTAATGTGCCCCCTCAAGCAGCTACTCCGGGAGCTTAGCATAGACTCCACCACAACCATAGAAGAGGTAGAATGCGTGCGATGGCCAAGCCGTCAAGAGAAATGGCCGCCATGGCAACTAATATGAGGGACATTGCTAGCCAAAACATGGCTATGAGGGAACTCATGGCTCAAATGTAGGGCTAGGGAGGCTTCCCTATTCCTCCATACGCCCTTCAAGGGCAATACCAGTAAGAAGATGAAGTTCAAAGCCGTAGGGCTACCTCGCCGGACTATAGTCGAGGTAGAAACCAATTTGAAAGGGAAGTAGAAATTGATATTTCCTCCAACTACACTTATGGCCGACCCACTGAGGTCTCTTTGAACCATGATAACTTCTCACCTCCATATGAGCAAGAACAAAGACATAGGAGGTCTGGTAGTATATTTGACAGAATTAACCCTGCTGAATCGAGGCTCAGACAACAACAACATCATGATCTTTGGACAAGGCCACCGCCTTTACCTCCAATGCCTCAATAGCCGGAAGAAAGGCATGAAAATGTCCCCCGTGCTGCTCCGCCTAGAAATAGGTGCTAAAGGAGGAAGGAAGAGGCTCGTAACCGTCCCGGAACCTCTCACCAACAACCAAGGTAAGAGGCCAATGAAAACAATTCAGATGACCAGCAGAGGTCCTGTGACTTGGACGATGACGACGGAAACCTGCCATCCTCAACAGAACTAAGAAGTGCTCAGGTCCCGAACCACTATGTTATGCCAAAGATATCAAAGTAAGATGGAAGAGGCGACCCAGAGAAGCACCTAAATGCTTACAAAACTCACATGAGCCTAAGGGGCGCCACCCCAACTGTGAAATGCAGAGCTTTCTATTTAACACTTAGCGAAGCAGCTGAAATTTGGTATAGTAGGTTACCACCTAGGAGCATAAGAAGTTGGCCCGAATTCAAGACAACCTTCTTGAAGAGGTTCGCTGTAAGCAAAGAGGGAGAGGCCTCCATCCAAATTCTCCAAGACACAAGACAAGCACATAGGGAGTCCCTAAAGAGCTTCCTATCATGCTTCACCGATGAGATGACATATTGTGTGTAAGTCACTGACCATGAGGCGTTATCTGCATTGAGAGGAGGTTTGAACATGAACACCGTGTTCTGGAGAGACGTACAAAATTAAGACCCTACCACCTATGATGCCCTACTCGAGATGATGAGACGGGAGATCATCAATGAAGAATTGATTGCGCATAAGAACAGGGCAAATAGAGGCCTCCTACCTCCTCAAAGGCAGTGTGCTAGAGGGATGACCTCCCACTTGATGGACTACCAAATGAACCAAGCTGGAAATGAAAGTTCTGGGCAAGCACTTGCCATGACCACTCTTAACGTCGTTCCTACATTATCAATCTAGTCATTGATACCCAATAGATAGGAACTCCGTAAGGATCTTGTAGGGGCCGAGGTCGAGGTCGAGGTCAAGGTTCGAGACCTATAAATAGGTCAAATTAGAACCCACCTAGATACTGTGCATACCACCGGTCCTATGGACATGACACAGTAAATTGCTGAGACTATGCTCACCGCTCTCGATAGGAACCCCCTAGGGACAAAAATGAATTGCCCCAGACAAACAGGCCCCCACCTGGGTACGATAACCGACATGGGCGTGAAGAGTCTGCTCCTCGTCAAAGGGATGTTTCTCTACGACGAAGGGAGCTTGATGCAGAAAGGCCCAAGGAAGGGCACAGACACCGAAGAAATCAACAAGCTCAGGATGAGGCCCCTATCCACACGGTGGACACCATTTTTGAAGGCCCATATATAGGCGGTGAAACGCGGAACGCTAAAAGAAATTATGCCCGTGAGGCCAAGCGCCCCCTGCTTACTAGCTATATCTGGGCTACAGCTTTCGGAGGGATCAAGTTCCACGTATTGTCTTCACCCAGGAGGACACTGAAGAGGTTCACTACCCCCACTGCGATGCACTTGTGGTAAGAGCAGTCATAGCCCAGAATGGGCTCAAACAAATATTAGTTGACAATGGTAGCTCCGTTCACATTCTATTCGGATCCACCTTTGATAAGATGATACTTGACCATGAGTTAACATCCACCACCACTCCTTTGTACGGATTTACCGGAGATAGCATCACTCCAGGAGGAAAAATCACACTTGTGGTAGAGATAGGGGAGTCTCCCCAAACCACAATAAACTTCATGGAATTTCTCGTTGTCGACAGTTGATCGGCCTACCCGGAGTATTGGGTAAGCCAGCCCTAAAGGAATTGGGAGCCGTCACCTCCATCCACCACCTATGCATGAAATTCCTAACAAAAAACGGGGTGGTAATGATAAGAGGCGACCAAAGAGGCTCGAGAGTGTTATCTAAACTCCATCAGAAAGGTAGAGCCCCGAGACGTCCATGTGATTATCGCAGACATAGTCATGGCTAATGTCCCAGGCGATGCTCCCGTTGAACCGGAAGATGTCGAAATGATTGACTCACCACCCAATCCAGAAGTATTGGTCATCGATGAGATTGATCCCCGCATAATTGAACACGAACCTCAAGCATCCCCAGTTGAGAAACTTGAGAGCTTCTCGGTAGACCCCTGAGACCCATCCAAATTGTTGAAGGTGGGCAAGGGCTTGTCCAGCACTTTGAAAGAAAAGCTCAAGGATTTCCTAAGTAGGAACCGCGATATCTTTGCTTGGAGGCATAGGACATGGTAGGCATAGACCCCCAGGCCAGTTACCACCCCCTAAAAATTGATCCTAAGGTTGCCTTGCATAGACAAAAATGAAGAGCCCTCAATCTTGAGAGGTACGAGGCCCTGAAGGAAGAAGTTCAAAAGCCCATCCAAAATGGCTTCATCAGGAAGGCCACCTATTCGAAGTGGGTCTCCAATCCAGTTTTCGTGAAGAAACACAACGGCAAGTGGAGGGGGTGCATCGATCTCAATAACCTCAATAGAGCTTGCCTGAAGAACAGCTTTCTACTTCCAAGGATTGAGCAATTGGTAGACTCCATGGCTGGACACGAGTTATTGAGCTTTATGGACGCATATTCCAGCTACAATCAAATTCCCATGCACCCGGCCGATGAGAAACACACATCTTTCATCACAGACCGAGGCCTTTACTGCTACAAGATGATGCCCTTCGGGTTGAAAAATGTCGGAGTAACATATCAAAAACTCATTAACAAAATGTTTGTGGACCTCATCGGCAAGATAATGGAGGTCTACGTAGATGACATGCTGATAAAGAGTTTGGAAGCTGGGGACCACATAACGCACCTCAACAGCACCTTTCAAATCTTGAGAAGATATAGGATGAGGCTCAACCTCCTCAAGTGTGCCTTCAAAGTGACCTCCGGAAAATTCTTAGGATATATGGTCAACCAATGCGGTATCGAAGCCAACCATGAAAAAATTGAGGCCCTATGTAAGATGAGGTCCCCCCAAAAGCCAAAGAAGGTGTAAATCTTGATTGGACAAGTGGCCGCGCTTAGCCGGTTCGTCTCCAAATCTACGGACAAATGCCTCCCATTTTTCAAAGTGCTAAAAGCTGAGAAGAAGTTTCAGTGGAATGAGAAATGTAAAGAGGCCTTCCAGGGCCTGAGAAGGTACCTAGGGCAGGCCCCCCTCCTCTCCAAATCGAAGCCCGGTAAAATTCTATAGTTGTATCTAGTCGTCTCCAATGAGGCCATCAGTGTGGTTCTAATCCGAGAAGAGGGGACCACCCAACTCCCCGTTTACTATACAAGTAAAGCACTCCTATCGTCGAAAACCCACTACCCCAATATGGAGAAACTCGCTTTGGCCTTGATCACGACCTCCAGGAAGTTGAGACCCTACTTCCAAGCCCACACCATCCATGTGCTGACAAACTTTTTCCTAAGGCAGATACTCCAAAAGCCCGATGCCTCAAGAAGATTATTGAAATGGGCAATGGAGCTAAGTGAATTTGACGTCATGTTCAAGGCTAGGGCAGCCATCAAGGGCTAAGCCTTAGCTGACTTTGTGGCAGAATTCACCAACTTACCCGAGGTAGATGAAATCATGGAACAAGCCGAGCCCCTTACGTGGAACTTATTCGTTGATGGGTCGGTTGGGGACGTCGCGTCAGGTGCCGGAGTTGTCCTTATTAGCTTGGAAGGTCACAAGCTGAACTCGACGATGAGGTTCAGATTCTAGGCTACCAACAATGTAGTAGAATACGAGGCACTCCTTACAGGCCTCAGGTTAGCCAGAGAAATGCAAGTAAAGAGGCTACTCATCGTAGTGACTCCCAGCTGGTCGTTAGCCAGGTCAACAGTAACTTCTCAGCCAGGGACAAAACAATGGCCTCCAACTTGAAAATGGTGATGAACCTCATCTCATCCTTTGAAAAGTGTGAATTGATCCAGATTTCCCACATCGAAAACGCACATGCGGATTCATTCTCCAAACTTGCAAGTAGCAAGGATTCTGAACTGCCCAGAGTAGTCTCTATAGAGCACCTCCCCATGCCATCAACCGAGGCACCCCAGTGTTGTGTGGGTTGCTAGGACTCCTACTTGGATGCAGCCCATCGTGGCATACCTCAAGGGCCAGGTACTTCCCACTAACAAGCATGAGGCCTACAAGTTAAGGAGGAGGTCAGCTCATTTTCTCTTCATTGATGATGTACTCTATAAGAGGAGCTTCTCCTCTCCACTCTTACGATGCGTCGAAGGAGAAAAGGCTACCTACATATTAAGAGAAGGGTGTGTGTGGCAATCACTCTGGAGGTCTATCTTTGACAAAAAAAAAATACTGAAGCAAGGGTAATGCTGGCCTATTTTGAAAAGGGACGCCCTTGAGTTTGTACGAAAATGTGATAAATGCCAATGATTCTCCCTTGTCCAAAGACAACCATCGCAAGATTTGACCGCGGTCTCCAGCCATTGGCCTTTCTCGAAGTGGGGTGTGGACCTTATAGGTCCTCTACCAAAAGGTAGAGGAGGTGTGAGCTTTACCATTATGGCCATTGATTACTTCACGAAGTGGGTCGAAGCTGAACCCCTGGCAAAAATTACAAAAGCCAACACTTCCAAGTTCTTGTGGAAGAATATCATATGTCGGTTCGGGATTTCCCACTCGATCGTCTCAAACAATGGTAGACAGTTCGACAACAAGAAGGCTAGAAGTTTGTGTGAAGAACTTGGCATCAAGAAACACTTCTCCACGCCTCACCACCCACAAGCGAATTG
The DNA here is from genome assembly GCF_002742605.1 of Olea europaea var. sylvestris. Taxonomy (NCBI): domain Eukaryota; kingdom Viridiplantae; phylum Streptophyta; class Magnoliopsida; order Lamiales; family Oleaceae; genus Olea; species Olea europaea. Next base: position 127,432 of record NW_019265184.1, read on the forward strand.
CCAAGTTGAGGCTGTGAACAAGACAATCAAGCACGTCCTGAAAAGGAAGCTTGATGTGTCAAAAAGGGCCTGAGTGGATGAGCTGCCACAGGTTCTTTGGACAATCTGAACCATTGCGAGGACCCCAACAGGGGAAACACCTTTCTTCATGGCATATGGGACTGCGAGGATGAGCCTCGTCGAGGTCGGACTTCCATCTCCACGATGTTTGTATTCAGTAAGATAATAAACAACGAGCTTCGCAGGTGCGACCTCGACTTCATTAAGGAAATGAAAGATGACGCCCAACTAAAGCTCGGCACATATCAAAGAAAGATGATGAAGTAATTCAACTCAAAGGTAAAGAAGAAGCCATTTCGAATCAACGATTTGGTCCTTAGGAGAGTCTTCTTCTCCTCAAAGGAACCTGGCACAGGTTCCCTGGCCCGAACTGGGAAGGTCCATATAAAATCAGAGAGGAGATCCAACCCGGGACTTACTGGATTGAAGATATGGACGGCAAGGCACAACCCCGTCCATGGAACGTTGAGCACCTCCGAATGTATTATCAATGAATGTACTACCTCGCTAGATGATCTTTCCCAGCTTATGTAATATTTCTATGATTCAATAAAATTATCCATGATTGAAATCACGTGTCGTATTACGTCGTCAGCTCGGAGGAGAGGCTAGAGTCCCATCTCTGGGCTACCTTGTCTGAACTCCGAGGTGCATGCAGTTGCCTCCTTTTGGCGAAACTGAACGCTACTGGAAGAAGCTTCAGCATGGTTGAACCATCTACCATGTTGGAAAGCGTCATCACCTCAGAGGAGAGGCCAGCGTCTCATCTCTTGGCCACCTCGTCTAAACTCCGAGGCGCATGCACTTACCTCCCTTTGGCGAGGCTAAACGCCACTGGGAGAAGTTTCGACATGGCTGAACCATCCACCATGTTGGGAAGCATCATCACCTTGGAGGAGAGGCCAGCGTCCCATCTCTAGGCCACCTCGTTTGAACTCTAAGGCTCATGCACTTGCCTCCCTTTGGCGAGGTTGAACGTCATTGGGAGAAGCCTCAGCGTGGCTGAACTATCCACCATGCTGGGAAGCGTCGTCATCTCGGAGGAGAGGCCAGCGTCCCATCACTGGGCCACCTCATTTGAACTTTGAGGTGCATGCACTTGAACAAAACAAACTTTTATACCCATTTATTCACAAGGCTCAACCACTACTAGCTTCATCCAACTACCTTTCGAATCAGAAAGCAATATCCCCAGTTCGGCTGAAACACGGTCCAGTCAGGATCCATTTAGGTTACAGTTATTAAGTTTAAGTACAATTCATTTGCTTAAGTCCAATATTGGTTATGGCTCATGAGGCTTGCGTACAATTTACTTGCTCAAGTGAGTAGAGTTAGGATACCAAGTTAAAGTTATTTAGTTCTTCAATCAACATTAAGTTCAATTGCTTGACAAGACCAAGGCACTTGGGAGAAAAACATTTAATGAAAGAAGATATTATATTGATTTTCAATCAAGATTACAAAAGGGGGGGCCTAAGGCCAGTACATAAGAAATAACTGAAAAGAAAACTATTCTAAGCCTGGGACGATGATAGCGATGCCTCAGCAGCCGGAGCCTCCACAACCTGAGCATCAGAACTTCCTTCTTCTGCCTCTGCTACTTCATCTCCAACCGCTTCATTAACTGGGATTTGAGGCACCTCATCCACAAACTCCAACCTCAGCTGTGACAGGTCTTGATTTGGGTAGAGTTCCTCAGCCCTCTCCATCATCTCGGCATAAGCATAATTTCTCCAGTAGGTGCTGAAGCTCTTATACTCTTTGGTATTGTGGAAGTTGGCGATGTAGTCTTTTATCGCCTTCTCCCTCGCCATATTGGCCTCCTCCCTTACCTTGGCCGCATCATCAACATACCACTTTTTATGGCCCTCCAAGAACTTGTACGCATCTTAGGCCCCTGCTAGTTCCAAGTTTGCCATCTCCAAAGCTTCGGCAGTCACCTTTTGGTGGTCATTGGAAACCTCCACTTTCTTAGTCAAGGAGGTCACCTCGCACTGGGACTCATATACCTCATTCTTCAACGCCTCGATCGCCTCGATCTGAGCCAAGGTAGACTCTAGATTGGCCGCATCTTCAAGTTTTTGGGCTCTCGCTTCCTCTGCCTCGGCTCTAGCCTCCTTTAGCTCCTCTGCAAGGGAGGCCATCTTCTTCTCCGAAGACTGGGTCCTCGTTTGAAAGTCAGTAAGGGCCTCCTTGCACTCCAGTGCGAGGTCAAAGGTCCTCACACTTTAGCTCACGAGGGCCCTTGTCAAGTCTATGGCATCACATGAGGAGGCATGCAACTGCCACCGATCCATCTAGAATTTGTAGAAACTTTCTGTAGCACTTCGAATCTCATGTGGCAGAGCCTCCACCAAAGCTGGAGCCAAAACCTCCTCCTTTCCGGCAAGGAAGCTCGGAGACTTCCCTTGTACCCTTGCCTCTACTTGGTGACCTCGTCCTCTGCCGCCTCAGCTTCGGCTCATCGAACCATTTCAATCTTTACCGTTTTCTAGGCGGCCACGAGGAGCTTCGGCTGAGTCTCTTTGCCTTCATGGGACACAGAGGTCCCGAACTTTCCTGACGAGCTGGTGATATGCATCAGCTTCCTCTTCTTTGGCTCCTCGGGGACCTTCTCCTTCCCTCGAGGCTCTTTGGCCTTCTCCGGCCTCTGAGGTGTCCCTTCTTCGAGAGCCCTTGAACTGCTGTCCTTGGAGAAGCGCTCCACCCTTCCTCGAACCTCTTTAGCACCAGTCAACCCCGACTTCAGAGGCCTCGCCTTCACAGTGGATGTGGCCCTGAGAATAGAGGCCATGTCTGGGGCTGGGTATTCCCTCCTCTTGAACTTGTCTGGAGAATATATCAATGCATCAGCATTAAAATAAAAGGAAAAAAATACACAAGTATAGGAGCATCTTACCCTTGGAGGCCATCAGTTCAAAATCAAGGAAATAGTGACTTTGGTCGATGAGGTGGTCGAAGTGGCGAAACTTGAGAGGTCTCTTGTAAATGTTATCTATCACTTCGAACTCCTCCTTGCTCAACTCAAACCTCGTACTGCTATCTGCAAAGGAAGCCTCAACAGTTAGAAAAAGAAATATGAATACAGAATGCAAACTACTTAGGCTGGGAGACTCACGAGCTTCGTAGTACTGGGTCGGTACTGTGCAAGCCAGGGTTGTGTCTCTCTCTACTTCCTGCCACCTGTCCTTCATCTAGAACCACGACTCCTTCCACCCATTTGGCAAAACCTGGGTCGGCAACAACATAAAGTTCCTCGGCACCGCCCTGAAGAAGGGATGCAAAGGAAGACGCATACCTGTCTTAAACAGGTACTCGCTCACCGCCACGCATCTAGGCCTCGAATAGCAAGCTCACTCATGGCCTCAGGTACTAACATCTCTACATAATGAGGTACACAGTACCTCTCCCTAACTCTCCCAGCCTCTTCCCTGTCATATTCGAAAAGACTCTAGACGTCTCCCACTCTATACTGTAGTCTACTACCTCTTCGGTCATAGCATACTACTCAACCTCGGAATCCCCCTGTAACTAGCCCTCGACCGAATGACACGACAGTGACCAACTCCCTACCCGAGGTGGACTCCATTTCAGAAAAGGACTAAGAACGCAATACAAGGGATTTTCTGTGAAAATACCTATGGGAACAACTACGCCAACGGAGTGCTGCTAGAAAACCAGGGAACAAACAGCTTCAATGCCAGAAAACTTAAGCTTTAGAAGAAAAATCAGATTGCAAAAGGTAGAAAATCCAGTAAAATGGGGGTCTCTCGCCTTTTATAAGAGGCCAGGACGAACCCCAACCATCTAATCAAAGCCCATCTAATCTGGACCCTTCATACTAAATCAAATCGAGGTGTAGAATTCAAACAGTTTTTCAAACCTATGCCTCAGATTAAATCGTGTCTCCAACGCACCTCCCCCAACGCGTCTGCTTCTAAAAGCTCCAACTGTTCTCATGATTACAACTTTAATTTGACGGCAGCAGGCGCCTTGGAAGTTGTAACGGTTCAGCCACCTTTTCTCGAAAATATGCGCAAAACATCAAATCATTGGCACAACTGTCGACGAACAATTATTGTTAATGTGCCTCAGACTTCAGCTATCAAGCCTCGCAGGTTCGGTTTTTCAACCACCTCGACTTTTTATTCATCATTCAGCTATCAAGTCTCGAAGGTTCGATTTCCCAACCAATTCGGCTTCCTCTTCATCATTCAACTATCAAGTCCGGCTTCCTCTTCATCATTCAGCTATCAAGTCTCGCAGGTTCGATTTCCCTACCACCTCAGCTTTCTCTTCATCATTCAGCCATCAAGCTTCAGAGGTTCGATTTCCCAACCAACTTGACTTCATCATTCTCAACAACAACAACATATCTCTAACTCCAACCATGATATAAATATCTATACTTGGACTTGGAGGACTATTATTTGGGGTACAAAAAATTTCAAAAATTTCTTTCGATTTAACCAATTGACTCTACTTCAATGAAATCCTCGCATTACATAAATGACTATACTCGGATTTGGGGGACTATTGTTACGTGTTTGTACACTTGGGCAACCCATCGGGGCCCACAGCTAACTCATGTCGAACCACGTGACACTCAAGTCGAGGTGATTTGCATAGTCGAGGCCCATAAATCGAGCTCCACAAAAGCCCTGGCCCATATATACCGAGGCCCATCTATCATTGTCTCTTGAGCAGCTTCCGAAGCTCATATGCCAAGGCCCTTTGAAGGTGGACGAGGCCCCATTAACTGAAGCTCTGTAGCCGAGGTGGCAGCCTCCGAAGCATAAAGCAACATCTTCCATAGACACTTCTCCCAAGAGATCCTCTGCACATAGATCTTACTAGAATGATTGATAGGACGTTTGTTATGAGTGTAAATGTTAAGTCTTGTCACTAGTAGAGGCGGCTTTGCCAATCACTAAATCTATAGCATGCTAGGTACGGCTGATGCCTACAATTTGATATGTAAATTAACCGGATGAGGCTACGTGTACCCCGAACCAAAGGTCACAATCTAACTTGTGACACTATAAATACTCCCCCATGTACCCCATACAAAGGCTAATGCAAGAATCAATACAAGAAATCACACTTTACTCTCTCTTTTTTATTATCTTGCAACACAATATGAATTTACGCATATTTACATACACATTTACAAACATCGATTGGTAATTATTGTACAACCGGTTAACGAACATCCCGCCAGATTCCGAACGTTCTCGTCCCTCACCGTTGAGCTACTCTCACGCCCTTGATCTGTCCGTTTTAGACCGCCCACGTGTCTCAGCGTGTTAGACTTTTGCTCACGTGTGCGCAGGTGGGTCGACATCTGTTGGCAACATATTCTGGGGTCAACAACCACTATTCCAAATAAAGCCTGAATTAAACTATATTTTTTACAACTAGTGAGAATACATCTGTGAAGTCAACTCTTGGAATCTGATTGTAGCCCTTTGCTATCAATTTGGCCTTTTACCTAGTATCTTTAATCTCCGATATCCCTTCTTTCCTTTTAAACACCCAATTTCAATGAAAACAACGCTTTTATCCTTCGATAGTTTTACCAAGTCTCAAGTACTGCTTTTATTCAATGACTCCAACTACTCATGCATAGTAATCAACCATCTTCTAAAATTTTCCTTTTCATCATTCTTTCTTCCATCTTGGTCGTCCATGTTAAATTACTTCAATATTGGTCCTTCAACTTTTCTTCAAATACTTATTTACCTCCAAACTTCCATCCATTGGCCATTTGATCATTTTTTTCTTTCCTAGTTACTTAAAAAGGACCAAAACTCAAACAAGATGAAATTACTCTGAGTTAAGTAAAATTCGATACCAAAACGACACAAAATCTTTGTAATAAGGCCCAAATAAGTGCTTAAAAATGCACTTATCATTTCTTTCCTAATTTTTCTTTTTATGCCATTTTGGAGACAAATGCAAGTCGGTTTTTAAAATTTTCATTTTTCTAATGAAGGATTTATCCAATGTTTTGCCAAAGACACTTAAGTTGATCCTTGGATGCTAAAGACACCTTTGGAATGATTTCGTAGTCCCTAAGAAACTGGAGATGATGGAGGCAAGTAAATGGATTTTTCTTCCTTCAAAACGATCTGTTGACCTCCATTTTTGTTCAGGTGATGTGACCAACAGATCCGACTCCATTTACATCCACACGTATAGTTCCTGCACACTTGGACAAACTATTAGAAGAACATGGACTTCCTTGTAGGTGGGAGAGATAGCCGTGAGCACTCCAAAAGTCGAGTCGATCAACTTATATAGATATATTAATTGTGGGACATGCAGAAGACATGAGCCACAATAGTGTTTAGATACCGAGTGTTATGAGAGAACAATATTATTATTGGGAGGGCGAAATTGCATTACCTTCAAATGGTACTAAAAGTAAAATTTTATAGTAGAAGAAGATGATAGTTATTGTTGAATAAAAAGACATGTGACCTTATCCTTAAAGTCGAGCCAACTTCTTCTAGGTGTCACTACACCAATCCTAAAATTCATGGGCATTTAATGTTTTTAAAAAGTTGCCACCCTACAGCCCACATTCTTCACTGCAACAACGACTTTTATTAGGTGCCACTCGATACAAGGCCCGTTCTTTCTCTCCACGTGGTCATGGACATAGATGGATAATTGACTATGAATTATATGGATTTTATTTTGAATTCGTGCAATGTCGTAAATACCTGCATGAAAAGGAGGCCACATGACTTAGAACCATGATTTTTGTAACTCTCTTTTAATAGCTTTTATAACTCTCTTTTCGTGTTTTGTGTTATCTTAATTTGTTATTTTAATTAATATTATATTATACAAATCACTTATTTTTCTCTAACAATCTAAAGTTGTGTAACGTGATTTTTATGTAGATGATTAATTTTATGATCTCGAACTAGTAAAATTGCCAAAATTCTTATTCTTTCAATTAATTTTAGAAATTTGAAAAATGTGATATCTTTACAACATTGAGAATGAACTCCCATAATTTGTCCTTGGTACGAAGTAAATTTTAAATTAGGAGGCCTATGAAACTGTTGCATCCTATTGAGTTAACACAGTTGGCCGGCTAAGAGACATGATATATATGATAGCCTATAATATGAATTTAATGGGACTTAGAAGTAGTGATAATAATTTCATTCAAGGAGTATGTCTACATCCTTCAAGTGCTTCTCCCTTGTTTATTAGTAGGTAAGTAACCGTACAATGAGAAATCAAGTTATATTGGACAGTGACTAACTTTCAAGATTATAATTCAACAATCAAAAAAATAAAATAAAACTCCAATTGGCATTGCAGAGATGTTTCCTTTATCAAGCATTCAGAATTGTCTGGAATTGCTTTTTACAACAAACCTGCAATGAGTATTGTTTGAAATTTGATTATTTAGCTATATGTTCTAAATCAGAAGTTCCCTACGATGCTTTATTTATTCGATAAAGTTGAGATTTTATAGCAAATTTCAGCAAATATTGATTAATTAATCAATTATAGGCTGATTAAGCCATTGAAAGAAATCGAACACTTAAATCGGATTCAGTGTGAAAGAATAAGCCTGTTTCCTTAAATTCATTAGCTTATGCATCCCTAAATATCCTTTTTTATTTATTTATTTATTATTATTTTATTTTTTTTTGAAGAAATTTGTGTTTATGATGATGGTATAAAGGATATCAGATAATTTTATTTATAAAATATCAACCACCAGAATATGAGCATAATTTATATCTTCATCTAGGAACTTTAATTCCTAGGAAACATTAAATCGCTATGAGCTTAATTTACAGGAAATTTTGTGGCTGAATTATAAATAGTATAGTTCAGAAATTTTATTAACATTTTCTAATGCAATTGAGTTTATATTGGAATTGGCACTTCTTCTTTTGTACATGCAGGAGATGTAGCACACGTATATGTGCTGTGAAGTAATATTTGTTGTAGACAACCTATAAAAAGGGTTATGTAAGGGTTGGTTTTTGATATATTTGTTTGATCAGTTTTAACCCGCAAGAGCGTGATCAAAACATAATTTATATGAATGAAAATTTGGACAGAGTTTCGGTATAAAGATTACTCAAAACAAGGATTAAGAAGGAGTAGAAATAGAGAATAATCCAAGGCGAGACGTTATCTCATTCCTTAAGACAAATTGCCCCGCTACCGTGCTCACGGTGAATGACACTTGTCTCCCAAGATACAATAGATTCACAACTTATGGTAGCAGCACTTCAAACCACAAAAAACCGATGAACTTTTGACAGAATTTCCCTTCTACGAAGGAAATGTATGAAATGCTATAGAATTAGAAAGAAGAGAATTGCAAGAGAAGAATAAATGCTCGATGCAATTGGTGTACCCAAAACCATGTCCATAGGGTTCTATTTATAGATGTAGAAGGGTGCAACTGAAGTAGTGTGGGCCAAAACACGCATCCTTTCAAAAAAGTTGTAACACTTAGCCAAAACCTGTACCTTTCGAAAAGTTGCAATACTTCATTTCTTCCAACTTTGGTCCGCAATTTCTCATTCATTCGGAATTGGTTTTAAGATTCCAAATATACCACGACGATCTACTCGACGAGTAGAATAAGTTGGTCTATTTACTTTTATAATTTGACCATCGGATCAAGTCCAAATATTTAGTCGAAGTTGACACGTGGTCACACCTTTTCATTTTCCAATTTTTACACACCTTTTCATTTAATATTTGAACCAATTCCTACAATCCTCCACATGAATGAAAATTCGGGTACGTATATGCAAATGCAATGATATGATGTAATGTAGAGAGGGTGCAAAAAATACTGCATCAGGGATGGTGGCTTCTAGCCTTGAAGCTCCCTTAGTGAAATACTATCGGACTTACTCGGCTAATTGGTGAACCATAGGTCTTGAACCACTCAGCCTTTGGTGTAATTTAAGACAACAGTACTCATACAGATATCTTCCCTATTTTGTATTTAGTTCTCATGACTTGGTTCATTTTGGCCCTGAACCCTTCTTAGTTTCATAAATGTTTAAAGAATTCAAACCTTAAACAATTCTTATCGAAGCGGCCCCACTTCACACTTACATATTTGACCTCCTATTAAGAGTATTCTGCCCTACTCCACTTGACTTAATCAAGATATATGAATCATTAAAAGATAATCTTAGTCTTTATTTACTCTGCAGAAAACACTTTAGTATCATAGGAATGAGTTAGGAATTCTAATTTCCTAAGTGCTTTATTGAATTTTCACAACTTAATTGTCCCTTTGAACCAAGATCTTGGGATCTCCAGTCAACAAGGTAGGGTTACCATTGCAAAAACTCTTACGTAGTAGGCTTTAATCCGATTCCTCTCGATAGGCAAAGCGTTTGATCTCTAGGCAAACTTTTCGTCAGTGGATCCGCAATATTCTCCTTTGATTTCACATAATCTATGGAGATAATGTCATTTGAGATCAGTTGCTTAATGGTGTTGTGTCTACGACGAATATGTCTAGACTTACCATTATACATGCTACTTCGAGCCCTTCCAATTGCTGATTGAATATCACAATGTATACTTATCGCAGGTACTGATTTGGGCCAACATGGAACATCTTCTAAGAAATTTCGAAGCCATTCTGCTTCTTCTCCAACTTTGTCCAAAGCAATAAACTCAGATTCTATCATTGATCGAGCTATGCACATTTGCTTTGTTGATTTTCATGATATAGTAGTTCCACCAATGGTGAATACATAACCACTAGTGGACTTGGAATCCTTCATATCGGATATCCAATTCGCATCACAATATCCTTCTAGTACCGCAGGATATTTTGTGAAGTGTAATCCATAGGTTAAGGTATACTTCAAGTACCTTAAAACCCTCGTCAAAGCCTTCCAATGATCACGATTTGGATTACTTGTAAATCTACTAAGTTTATTCACCGCAAAAGTAATAACCGGTCGAAAACAGTTTGTAATATACATAAAACTGCCAATTATTTGTGAATACCTTAGTTGTGATATGCTTTCTCCCGTATTCTTGACTAAGTGCATACTCGGATCAAGAGGAGTTCTTGTAGAACTTTCCTCAAACACGTCAAACTTCTTAAGTACTTTTTCTATGTAGTGAGATTGTGAAAGTACAATTTCATCCTGCGTTCTAGAGATTTTAATCCCTAGGATTACATCTGTCACACCCATATCTTTCATATCGAAATGCTTTGTTAGCATCTTTTTGGTGTTAAGCAATATTTCGTGACTATTGTCCATTATTAACATGTCGTCCACATATATACAAACAATTACATAGGCATACGGTGTATGTTTAATATATACACATTTGTCACATTCGTTAATCTTGAATTCATTTGACAACATTGTTTTGTCAAACTTTTGGTACCATTGTTTAGGAGCCTATTTTAATCCATACAAGGACTTAACAAATTTACACACTTTGTATTTTTGGTTAGGAGAAACGAACCCTTCAGGTTGCTCCATGTAAATCTCCTCTTCTAACTCACCGTTTAAGAATATTGTTTTTATATCCATTTGATGAATCTCAAAATTGTGTATTGCCGCAATTGTAATTAACAACCTTATCGACGTGATTCTAGTCACGGGTGAGTAGGTATCAAAGAAATCAAGTCCTTCATTTTGCCTATATCCTTTAGCAACCAATCTAGCCTTATATTTATCAATGGATCCATCAGTTTTCAATTTCTTTTTGAATATCCATTTGCATTCTAAAGGCTTGTTACCGGGAGGTAAATCAACCAACTCTCATGTATGATTTTGCATTATAGAATATATCTCATTATTAATAGCTTCTTTCCAATGCGGTACTTCCGGTGTAGACATATCTTTATCGAAAGTCTTTGGATCATCCTCTACCATATAGGTTAGAAAATTTGGGCCAAATGTCTTGGAAGTCCTAACCCTTTTACTACGCCTTGGTTCTTCCTCATTTGAAGTTCAATTGGTAGTTTCATACGTTCTCTTGTTAGAACTCGTATTTTCATTATCGTTGCAAGGAAAAATATTTTCAAAGAATGTCACATTCCTTGATTCAATTATGGTCCCTTCGTGTACGTCTTGTATTTCGGATTTGTGTACAAGAAATCGATATGCACTACTATTATTGGCGTATCCAATAAAAATGCAATCTATCATTTTAGGACCGATTTTCACTTATTTAGGCTTAGGTACCTCAACCTTAGCCAAACACCCCCACACTTTCAAGTATTGGTATGATGGAGGATAGCCTTTCCATAGTTCATATGGTGGCTCTTCCATTTTCTTAAGAGGTATTTTATTAAGAAGACTATTTGCCGTTAAAATAAACTCCCCCCACATGTTCTGTGGTAAACCCAAACTTATTAACATGACATTCATCATTTATTTAAGTGTTCGATTTTTGCGTTCTGCAATACCATTTGATTGAGGAGAGTAAGGTGTCGTTGTTTGATGAACAATTCGATGTTCAGAACAAAAGTCTTCAAACGGTGCCCCATATTCACCTCCTCTATCACTACGAATATTTTTTATTCATTTTTCAAGTTGTGTTTCAATTTCAGCCTTATAGGTTTTGAATGCATCTAAGGCTTCGTCTTTACTTCTCAAAAGAAAGACATAGCAAACTTTGTACAATTATCAATAAATGTCACAAAGTATTTCTTACCACCTCGAGTTTGTACAAATTTTAAATCGCATATATCGCTATGGATCAATTCAAGAGGGGTTGTGTTCCTTTGTATTGAATGGAACGGTGTTTTAGCCAATTTTGTTTCAACACATATTTCACATTTATGATTAGGATTGATTTTATGCGCCGGAATTAAACTTTGATTTATTAGTTTGCGCAACGATTTGTAATTCATATGTCCTAATCGACTATGCCACAAATATGAAGGCTCAAGTAAGTAGACGAAATTTATAGTTTTATTCATAACAACTTGCTTCGGTACAATTGTAAAAACATTCAACTTGAAAATTCCATCACACATGTATCATTTCCCTACATATATCTCATTTTTAGACAACACAAATTTATCGGATACAAATACAAGTTTAAAACCATTCTTGCTAAGTAGAGACCCGGACACTAAATTCTTTCTTATGTCCGGCACATGTAGAACGTTGTTGAGGACGAGTTCTTTCCCGGATGTCATCTTCAAAGTGACTTTGCCTTGTCCTTCAACTTTGAAACTTGCAGAATTATCCATGTATAGTTGTTCCCCATTCAATTCTTGATAGTTGGAGAACATCCCCTTGTCCGCACACACATGGCGGGTAGTGTCGGTGTCAATCCACCATTCTCTAGTATTTCCAATCATGTTGCATTCGGACACTACTGCAAATAAACTCATTTCTTGCAGTCCATCGGATAGAGTGTTATTTGCAACCATGTGGGTTTGAGCATTCTTCTTTAACTTTTGACATTTACTGGAACGATGTCCAGTCTTACCACAGTTGTAACAATTCTCTTTGAACTTCTTAGCCTTCTTAGAATTGTCTCTTCGCGATGCATAATTAGGAGCCTTTTGTTTCTTGTTTGTTGCCTTTGGTTCTATTTCAGCAAAATTTGCACCATCTTGATCAATCGGCCTCCGTTCGATTTTCCGATTGTCCTCTTCAATCCTCAAGCGCACAATCAATTCTTTCAAGTTCATTTCCTTGCGTTTGTACTTGAGGTAATTTTTGAAATCTCTCCACATAGGAGTGAGTTTCTCAATAATGACAGCCACTTGGAATGATTTACTCAATTCCATTTTTTCGGCGTGGATGTCGTGTAACAAAACTTGAATATCTTGCACTTGACTAATTACGATTTTGGAATCCATCATCTTGTAGTCAAAAAATTTGCCAACAATGAACTTCTTTGTTCCGGCATCCTCGGTCTTGTACTTTGTCTACAAAGAATCTAATAGTTCTTTGGCTGATTTCTTTGAACTATACACCCCATATAGTGTATTATCCAATGCGTTTAGGATATAGTTCTTGCATAGGAAGTCCGAGTGTTTCCATGCATCCAAAGCAATAATCGATTCACGATTATTTTCCCCTTCTTGTACAATCGGTGCAATTTCCTTTAGAAATTTAGCCAAACTAAGAGTGATGAGATAAAACAACATCTTTTGTTGCCACCTCTTGAAGTCTATTCCTGCAAATTTTTTCGACTTTTCCCTATGTGGGATAGTAGTATTATGCAACGGTATGGCCATGGGTGGTGCCACATTATTGGAACCATTTTCACTTGACGAAGTCCCGATGGTAGTCATTTCTGTTACACAAACAGAAGTTCAACAAAATGATGATAATATCGATGGAGGAATAGTACACAAAGTACTATTCAAACAAAGTAATGTTTGTCCACAACCAACCACAAAAACACAAATTTGTCTTAAGATTGTTGTAGACAACTTATAAAAAGGGTTATGTAAGGGTTAGTTTTTGATATATTTGTTTGACCAGTTTTAACCCGCAAAAGTGTTATCAAAACATAATTTATATGAATGAAAATTTGGACAGAGTTTCGGTATAAAGATTACGCAAAACAAAGATTAAGAAGGAGTAGAAATAGAGAATAATCAAATGCAAGACGTTATCTCATTCCTTAAGACAAATTGCCCCGCTACGGTGCTCACGATGAATGACATTTGTCTCCCAAGATACAATAGATTCACAACTTGTGGTAGCAGCACTTCAAACCACAAGAAACCGACGAACTTTTGACAGAATTTCTCCTCTACAAAGGAAATGTATGAAATGCTATAGAATTAGAAAGAAAAGAATTGTAAGAGAAGAATGAATGCTCAATGCAATTGGTGTACCCAAAACCATGTCTATAGGGTTCTATTTATAGATGTAGAAAGGGTGCAAATGAAGTAGTGTGAGCCAAAACATACATCCTTTCAAAAAAATTGCAACACTTGGCCAAAACCTGTACGTTTCGAAAAGTTGCAACACTTCATTTCTTTCAACTTTGGTCCACAATTTCTCATTCATCCGAAATTGATTTCGAGATTTCAAATATACCACGACGATCTACTCGACGAGTAGAATAAGTTGATCTATTTACTTTTGTAATTTAACCATCGGATCAAGTCTGAATATTTGGTCGAAGTTGACATGTAGTCACACCTTTTCATTTTCCATTTTTTACACACTTTTTCATTTTCCAATTTTTACACACCTTTTCATTTAATATTTGAACCAATTCCTACAATATTACATCCATTTATCTCTGTGTTGTGGATTCATATTTCTTATGTTTCTTAATGTTTATGATAACAAAATGACGATAACAACTAAAAGGACCAATAGCTTAATTAGTTATAAGATGTGGTATTGTTCTTACCAAAAATTGGTGGTCAGTTTTATAAATTAATATTGCTTATTGAATTAGTAATGGAAAATTCTATTATCCATAATATATATTGGTTTGTATTTCTCATAATGGTGGAAATTAGAACTACATAGTAAATGTATTGTTTGACTTGCTTTCAAAATTTTCTAGGTGAGCTATCGTGAAGTAGTAAAAGTTTATTGGACGTCGACATTGGGTGATCGAGTCACTAGCACCTACTAATTTTACCTTCTCAAGTTACTTTTGAATGTATTTGGATTGGACTAAAAACAAGTCACTTTTGGACTGTGGTGAAGTTTCACAAGAAGGATATATTTGAATGTGGAGATATTTAAAATTTTAGATAGATAAACCTTATAATTTATTTTTAGTTGTAGAATTGACTTTTGAAAAATGTTAAAATTAAATTGTAGATCTTCGGGTGAAATACAAGAGCTGAATGAATGTATTTGCTCAAACGCGTTACTAAAAGTAAATATAAAAAAATTTATAAATTTATCTTATTATGCTTAAATATGTGACATTGATATTTTGAAAAATTATTAGAAAACTTTACCAATGTGCATGCGGAAAATAAGAGGTTTGTGAATACATTCTCAATATAAATTTGTTGGTACCAAATTATTGTTCAATAGAGACATGAAATAAATTGTAGTCCATGATGGATTAAATATATCGTCAAGGGTATGGACTTAAACTCACAAAAGAGTCACCTTCAAGAGTAATCCAACCTTTATGATTGGAGATTCCATGAAAAATGATCAATGTGATCAATAATTTGCATTATGTTACTCGTAAAACACTGTATCATTATAAGCATATCCAAATGATTTGACATTTTTCTATTCAAAACTTCAGTTCTCAATATGAATTTTATCTTTAGTGATACAGTTATTCAGCGGGAGTTTGGCAATTGAAAGGGGACGCTGGACGCCTAGGTGCTACATGGGACGGCCAGCATGTGTATCATGCAAGTGTTCAGGGGCGACAGCTCTTTTTGCAGCCACGGCAATGTATTATTAGAAATCCATACTAGTTCCGTGCGAGGGATGATTCATATTATATGAATGTTATCAAAAATGGACGAACATTATCATATGTAAATTTGAATGCATGATATTTGTTCGTACTCATGTTACCTATGAGTTAGAATAAGTCCATGTTTACTTTGGCAATCCAGTTGGAGAGATGCTCGGACCCTGGTCAATTGGAGGCACGTCCCACGATTTAACTGGTCTGTGTGAAGAGGGGCCGGATCACAGACCCAATAAATAGTCGTCGAATGCGGACACCTTGATAAAAAAAATAATAAAAAAAAAATGAATAAGCCTATGTTTGATTTTTCAAAAAATAATTCATTAAAAGTTGATGAAATGTATGGTTGAAAAATTGATAAAAGTTGTGTGAAATATCTGATCAAATTATTTGTTACTTTGATTTTCATTTTTTTAACTATTTTAGCTAAATTAAACATAGACTAACTAAAGATCAAATGGGGATTAAATATGTTTTCGACTTTTAAAATTCAAAAGGGATGTTTCTGCACGAAACTCAGCAATAAGTTGTTATGATTCTATTTATTTAATCATTTTAACATGAATATATTCTCTGTAATTAAGCTTAAGAATAAGCCAAAAACTATAAATTTCACCAAATTATTAATTCCATATATACATAATATTAGAGAGATTCATACTATATCAAGCCATAACAACCATAGACTCAAAAGTGAGACGCCCAATAAAAAAAAAAAAACAAAAAACAAAAAACTAGAGAAAAGCAGTAATAACATAAAACCATTCTAATTGATCATGGTCGCAGATAAAGGCTACACTAACGGACTCGAAACAGGTCCGATTTTTGTAGAACTAGTGCTCGAGGCATCACAGTATCCTCGTAAAATGTAGGTTTCATCCGGAGTAAACCCGATGGTCGTCAACATGGCAGGCCAGCATTCATGTGTTATCACGCTTATGCCTTGGCAACACGTAGGACTAATATCAATAGCACCGTTCAAAAAATAAGTCATAATCTCGTTCGAGCATGATCTTATCTCAGTTAGTGCGTTCCAGCAATCGAGCGTGTTTCCATTGGATTCGAGTCTCTCTTGGAGACTGGATCCCGGAAAAAGAGGTATAATTTGTCTAGTCGAATAGACCAAATGTGGCATAATATAAGTCGTAATTATTAGGAGGAGTAATATCCCCTTGATAGCCATTTTTTTCCTGAAATTTTGATATGGAAAATTGAAAGGTGGAAGGGAATTTATAGTGTGGGAATTAGGGAGAGGAAAGGATGTAAAAATGGGGAGTTATTACATAACTGATCGAAAGGTTATTGGGAATGGGAATTCGAACTGTCACTACTAAAGACGTTTTAACCCACCCAAAAAATTCTTCCAAATATTTTAATTTACTTTTAAGTAGAGGGCAAAGAAAATTAATTTATTGGAAAATTCTTATAAGTAGAGGGCAAAAAATTCCTTCAAATATTTTAATTCACCCGCAACGTGAGTGGGCATGGATTCAAATGCAACTTTAAAAGACTTACAACTACTACTTTCTTAATTTAAAGATATTCTCAAATATGATTTGACGTTCGTAACTATAAATATAAAATACAATAGGACTCATTCGTCCACCCAAATTACGGACAACATCTCTAAGGTTTCCATTTCCAAAAAAAATTATTTTTACTCGTACTCATTTTCAATAACGTATTTCATGGGACCCACTATTTTTATCAACTTTTAATAAAAAAATTTATCTAAATCAAACGGGGATTAGACTTAGTCATTTTTATACTATAATAGGGTTTTTCGTTTAAATTTCTAATCTTAAGTGGACAATCTCTTCGAAGTTACCACAAAATGAAAATAAAAATGATTTTGGTTTTTAGCCAGAGTTCATGCTATTTGTGTAAATTTCTCAATAACTTTCTTATTGGGCTTCAAGCAACAGGGCCCAAATTCGAGTTAAATCAAACTTGGGCATTCCATACGGACCACTCCGGTTCTTTTTCATCTTTACAAACGGATCCCCCGGCGTACGATAGCGTTCCCGCCTCATACAAAAGGATGAGCAAAAACAATATGTCGAGGGAGGAGACTAACGTGCCCCGGGGCATGAAGGCGTAGTATTGGGCCGGGTTTAACTAGAAAGGCGGATATTTCCTAAGTTACGACAAATATTGTACTTACGGTTGTGGAATCCCCACCGTGGATTACACGTTAAGACCTATAAATCTCACGGCTGTAAAGTAACTGATATTTATTTACCTCGTAAGTGAATTTACAGTTCACTATTAGCGAAGAGTCTCGTGTATTCAATTAAATTGTAAATGTCATGTCAAAGTTCGTTTTGTATTTGTTAGATGTTAAATTAATTTAAGCCAATTATTTTTGCAGAAATAATTTGAAACGGTTTTCGTGTGGGGGTGACAAACAAGTATTTTATTGGGATGTGAATGTTTTTTCAGGTGACATCTATGATTCTGAGCTTAGAAGAAATGATTGAAGTTCTTAAATGACTCTATAAATGTGAATTTTTTGTGAAAAGGCTGTATTCAAATTATATATTGCCTTCTAATGGAACACCAATCGTTACACTTGACAGAATTTTTGAATATTGACTCAAAATTTTGACATGTTGCAAGTCATTTTCCCTTTCATTTTTCCTCTTAAATGCCTTTTTTTTTTTTTTTAATTCCTATTAGCTAAATGCTATAAAGTTTAATGAATATTCATCCACAGTGGTATCCACAAAATATAATAGTTCGAGGAGTTTAGGACTGCAGATCTCACAGCATTGAGCCTATTCAGGTCACTCTCTTTCATTTCTTAAGAGCTACTACCTATTTTGAAATTCACTTATTTCTTAAGAGTTCTTTGTGGAAGCCCAGGGTCAGCAAGGCTTCCCGATGCCACAAGTGCTACACCCAGTTCAAGGACAAAATTCGGCATCTCATGTCCGGGGTCATTCAAGCCACCACAGAGAACACCCCATTGAGAGGGAAGTGGGAGTGGATGTCACTTCCTATACCCAATGCACTCATGTGGTAGAACCACAGTTAGGAGAAAACTTCCCTCCAGAATACAAGCATCAGGGGTCGGTTAATGTCTTTGACCGGATAGGGCGAAATCCTAGTGATAGGGTCCGCTCCATACAGAGGTCAACCTAGCATGTGTAGGAGCAGAAGCAAGAAGAAGAACAAGAAGCACCCCCTCCGCCTAGAAATAGGCGGGAGAGGAGGAACCTAGTGGACTGAGGTAGTCAGGGAGGGGCACCTCAACCGCCCCATAATGCATCAGAGAGGGAAGGCTCTAAAAGGCCATGTCACTCTTACGAAATTGATGATGACGATGACAATCTCCCCTTCTCCAAAGAAATTTGAAGCTTCCCAATGCCTGCAAACTTCATACCCCATAAAATCCCTAAGTATGAGGAAAAGGGGACCCACAGAAATACCTCACTAAGTACATGACACAAATGAGCCTCAGAGAAGCCTCACTAGCACTAAAATGCAGGGCCTTCCATCTAACCCTTACCGGGCTGCCAAGGTGTGATACAACAGGCTACCACCTCTAAGCATCAGAAGTTGGCCAGATCTAAAAAAACATTTCTGAACCAATACCTCTCACGAAGGGAAGGGGAGACCCCAGGACAATGCTTACAAAATATAAGGCAAGCTCTTGGCGAGACGCTAAAAAGCTAACCCGCCAGGTTAACTGATGAAATCACATACTATGAACAAGTTACGAATAGAGAGGTTCTCTTAGCCCTAAAAGGAGGCTTCAACATGAACACATTGTTCTAGAGAGACGTGCGTAGCAAGAAACGAACTTGTTGAGATGATGAGAGTGGAAATCGTCAATAAGGAGATGATTGGCCACCAGACCGTGCAGCTCAAGGATTTCCTTCGCCTTAGAGACAGATAGGTCAAGGACCAGCGGTATACCTCATTACCCAGCAATGGACCCAGACGGGTCACACTGTATCCCCCACATCCAGACAGGCATTCGCTTCAGCCACCCTAAACGCAGTGTCGATATTTACATATGAAAATGCCCCTGTCGAGGCTGGGTCATTCGGAGGAACAAACAATCGACGCAAGAAGAAGAAACAGCCAAACAGGCCCCTGGAAGGGGCAAAGTTCTGTACATTCCACCAACTCTATGGCAATGACATCAACGAATGCAAGGACGTGCCTTGGTCCTCAAATCGAAGCAACTCAAGATCCTCCAAGAGGGATTATTATCATGCACACCCCCGTAGGTTTGCTTATCCCAACAAGGAGTCGAGGCGACAAAGGGATCAATTACCTCGAAAGAGAGAAACAAGGGATAGATCTCGAAGAGAATCTAGGCAAAGGAGCCAAGCCCCAACCGCTGAGGGCGATACTATCCAAAAAATTGATACAATCATTGGAGGACCTCACATCGAAGGCAATATCGAAAATGCGCAGATGAACTATACAAGGGAAGCAAAAGACACATCAATGATTACGTACATTGTCAACTAGTCCCAAACCAACAGAGTAGCTCCAATCACCTTCTCTCAAGAAGATTCAAAAGGTGTTCATCACCCCCAATGCGATGCGTTGGTAGTAAGAGCCATTGTGGCTCGGAACGGACTCAAGCGCATGCTTGTTAACAACGGAAGCCTGGTGAATATACTCTTCGGATCAACCTTTGACAAGATGCAGATTGAGCATGCTTGGTTTCCATGGTCGACCCAATATTCAGATTCACTGGTGATAACATCATCCCATGAAGGCGAATCACTTTACCTGTTGAGATGGGATCAGTACCCCTAGTGACTTATCACTTCATGGAATTCTTAGTGGTGGATCACAGGTCAGCTTACCAGAGGGTACTGGGCCGGCTTGCAGTAAAGGACCTTTGGGCTGTGACCTCCATTCACAACTTATGTACGAAGTTCCCAACTGAGCATGGGATCGCCACGATCCGAGGCAACCATATGGGCTCGAGATCATGTTACCTCAACTCCCTACGACAATCTGAGCCCGACACTGTGAATGTGGTAATAACTGATGCAACAAATGAAAACACAGATGTAGAAATGCTTGACACCCCTGAACAAGGGCAGACCCCCGAACAAGGGAAGACGTCGACATGTTCGAGGTCCCTGAAGAAGGACACCCTCTTGATGAATTAGATCATCGGATCATTGAGTCTGAACCAAATAAAATTCTTATGGAAGAACTCAAAACTTTCCCTACCAACTCCCAAGAACCCGCTCAAGTCTTACGAATAGGGAAGACTTTGTTCCCTGAGATGAAAGAAAAACTGATAAACTTCCTGAAAAGGAATTTGGATGTCTTCGCATGAAAGCATGAAGGCATGGTGGGAATAGACCCAAGGGTCAGTTGCCACCACTTGAATACCAACCCCACTTGCACACCACATTGACAAAAGAGACGAGCCCTCTATCCAAAAAGATATGAGATGCTCAAGGAGAAAGTCAACAAGCTAAGTTGCAACGACTTCATCAGAGAAGTCATTTATCCGAAGTGGATATCCAACCCAGTGCTCATAAAGAAATCCAGCGAAAAGTGGAGGGTGTGCGTTGACTTCACCAACTTGAACAAAGCTTGCCCAAAGGACAGCTTCTCCATTCCAAGGATAGACCAACTTGTGGACTCCACCGCTGGACATGAACTTCTTAGCTTCATGGATGCTTACTCAGCGTATAACCAAATGCCCATGTTCCGATCTGATGAAGAGGCTACGTCATTCATCACAGACAGAGGATTGTACTACTATAAAGTAATGCCCTTCGGACTAAAGAACGCAGGTGCCACATATCAGAGGTTGGTCGACATGATGTTCGTCAATTTCATTGGCAAGACTATAAAAGTCTGCGTTGATGATATGCTGGTCAAAAGCCTCTGTGTAAAGGATCGTGTAAGTCATCTCCACAACACTTTTCAAATTTTGAGGTTGTACAAAATGAAGTTGAACCCCCTGAAGTGCACCTTTGGGTAGCATCGGGTCAATTTTTAGGAAATATTGTTAATTAAAGAGGGATTGAGGCAAACCTCGAGAAGATAAAGGCCTTATTAGAGATAAAATCACTCCAGAAGCCAAAAGAGGTGCAAAGCCTTAATGGAAAGATTGCTGCACTCAGTCGCTTCATCTCCAAAGTCACTGATAAGAGCCTACCCTTCTTCAAGATTCTGAAACTGGGGAAAAAGTTCAAATGGACCGAAGAATGTGAGGCAGCCTTCCAAGCGCTGAAGAAGCACTTGGGAGAAATACCTCTACTGTCTAAACCTAAACCATGCAAGACACTCCTGCTTTTTCTGGCAGTTTTGGATGAAGCAGTCAATGCAGTGCTCATCAGGAAAGAAGAGACACGCTAGCTGTCGGCGTACTACATCAGCAAAGCCCTGCTACCAGCAGAGACTCGCTATCCAGACATGGAGAAGCTTGTACTCTCCCTTGTTACCGCGTTAAGAAAGCTGAGGCCGTACTTTCAGGCTCATTCAATTGAAGTCCTCACCAACTTTTCACTGAAACAAGTGCTATAGAAAATAGACGCTTCCGGTCAACTGCTAAAATGGGCAATTGAGCTCAGTGAATTCGATCTACTATTTAAACCCCAAAGTGCCATCAAGGGCCAAGTCCTCACGAATTTTGTTGCTGAGTTCGCCAAAGCCCCAAAAATGGATGCAACAATGGACCTAGCAGAGCCCCCAACATGGAAGCTATTTGTGGACAGATCGTCAGGAGAAAGCGGCTCTAGAGCTAGAGTCGTTCTGGAAAGCCTAGAGGGCCATAGGCTAAACTGTGTAATCAGGTTCGGCTTCAAGGCCTCGAACAATGCCACAGAGTATGAAGCCCTTTTAGCTGGCCTCAGGCTGGCCAAAGAGATGCAAGTTAAAAGATTACAAGCCAATAGCGACTCACAGCTTGTGGTGAGTCAGTCAATGGAAGATTCGCGGCTAAAGACAGTGGCATGGCTGCTTATCTGAAACTAGTTCTGAGCCTAGTCTCCCACTTCGAGAGGTTTGAACTGGTCCAGGTCCCATGTCTCGAAAATATACATGCGAACGTCCTGTCCAAACTTGCCAACAACAAGGATTCTGAGCTGCTAAGAATCATTCCAATCGAGCAGCTGCCAAAGCCCTCCATCTCTGGGGGTGAAGAAGTAATGTGGATTGAAGGTACCTCACCCTAGATACAACCCATTATAGCCTATCTCAAAAATCAATCGTTACCACTCTCAAAGAACGAAGCAAAGAAGTTGAAAAGAAGGGCTACTCACTTCATATTTTAAGTGATGTGTTGTATAAAAAAGGCTTCTCATTATCCCTACTTCGGTGTGTTGGAGGGGAGAAGGCCATGTACATTCTAAGAGAAATTCATGAGGGAGTCTGCAGTAACCACTTCAGTGGAGCAGCCTTGGCACACAAGGTACTTCAACAATGCTATTTCTGGACGACCTGAAAAGGGATTCCTGTCAATTTGTTCAAAGATGTGACAAGTGCTAGTGGTTCGCCAATGTTTAGAGACAGCCTTCTCAGGAACTCTCCATAGTCACCAATCCATAGCCCTTCGCCAAATGGGGTATAGACTTCATTGGCCCCCTCTCGAAAGGAAGAGGAATTGCAACATTTACCATGTTGTCATTGACTATTTCACTAAGTGGGTCGAAGCTAAACCTCTAGCCAAAATCACTAAGGCAAACACCACAAAGTTCATCTGAAAGACCATCATTTATAGGTTCGACATTCCCCACTCCTTAGTGTCTAATAAGAGAAGGCATATCGATAACAAGAAAATGCGAGATTTATGTGACGAACTCAACATAAGGAATGACTTCTCAACACCATATCAACCCCAAGCAAATGGGCAAGTCGAGGCAATCAACAAAACAATCAAGAACACCCTGAAAAGGACGCTTGATGCCTCGAAAGGAGCATGAATCGATGAACTTCCCCATGTCCTCTAGGCCATACGAACAATAAGTCGAACCGCAATAGGAGAAACGCCTTTTTCCATGACTTATGGAGCCGAGGCCATGAGTCCAGTCGAGGTAGGAGTCTCTGCACATCATCGTATAAACTTTAATGAGATCGACAATGACGAAGCGAGAATGTGCGAACTCCATCTCTTGAAAAAAGAAGAGATTCATCCCAAGTAAAACTGGCCCATGTCCTCTAGGCCATACGAACAATAAGTCGAACCGCAATAGGAGAAACGCCTTTTTCCATGACTTATGGAGCCGAGGCCATAAGTCCAGTCGAGGTAGGAGTCTCTGCACATCATCGTATAAACTTTAATGAGATCGACAATGACGAAGCGAGAATGTGCGAACTCCATCTCTTGAAAAAAGAAGAGATTCATCCCAAGTAAAACTGGTCGTGTATCAAAGAAAGATGACTCGCTGTTACAACTCAATGGTCAGAACTCAAACTCTACGTTTAGGCGACTTGGTACTCAAAAGGGTGTTCCCATCGTCAAAACCAACGGGCTCCGAAGTGTTTGGACCGAACCGGGAAGGCCTATACTGTATCGTCAAAAGTTTCCCGACCCGAAACTTATGAAATTGAAGATATGGCAAGGAAAGTACTGCCTCGCCAGTGGAACATTGAACACTTAAGAAAACCAATGAATTAATGTATGTTCTGGTCCAACCTGCTTATGATCCACAAGCTTTTATATCTTATCTGACAACGCTTAAATTGCCTTAGTGCATAATTGTTAAATTCAAGTTATTTGCGAAGTTTCAGTTCGTTGTTATGCTCTATGGGTTAATCATATTATGCATCAACGGTTATTGATGGAAATGTTTGATTCTTAAAAGCATTAATCAAATTTTATAGTACAAACAGTTCAGCACAAACGAAAGAAGTCTCAACACTTGGAAAGAAAATTTCATCTCATTAATATCAAAAGTATAACAAGTGGGTCTGAGCCGTTACAATTGTTCTAATCTACTTGTACCACTGGCTCTTCCCCCACCTCTTGCCCTGCCTCCTGGGAAGCCTCAGTACCTTCCTTGACAGCTCTATCTGGTCGACCTCCGGTAGGTTCACCAAATTCTGCTTCCAGGGCAGTCAAATCCAGAGTTGGGTAGACCTCCCTTAGGCAATCCAGCATAGCTTAGGCATTTCAAGAGGCCCAGAAGTTGGTGAAGTTGTCATACAAGGGGTGCTCCTTGAAGTGATCGATGAAGTTCTGCACTGCTGACTCCCCCGCCGCTTTCACCTTCACCTTCAGAGAATCGATCTCTTCAGCTTGAGCTTCTGCCCGCTACCTCAGTTCAGTCTTCTCTTTATTTGAAGCCTCCAGGGCATCAGTGGCCAAACAGTGGTGCTCGTTAGCGTGATCAACTCGCCTCGTCAAAGCAGCCACCTAACACTCCACCTCATACAGCTCCTAATTCAGCCTTTCTACTTTAGCATTGGCCCTCCCCAGTTGTCCCTCCCTCTCCAACTTCTTCTTCTCTGCCTCCGCAGCCTTAGCCTAGGTAGCCCGCACTGCATCCCCATAATGTACAACCTCTTCCAGTCGCTTCACCAGATCATCCTTTTTAGCTCGAAAATCTTTCACAAGACTCTCCAGCTAGATGCTAGTGCTGAGGGCTCGGGCAATGCAGGTGCTGTTGGCCGCTAAGAGGTCTTTGACAGTACATGCGGCCATGTAGTCCCTCCATGCGTCCATCCACTACTTGTTGTGGACCACCGCCACTGTCACCATCTCAGGAGGCAGAGCCTCCAACACTTCCTTTACAGACTCTTTAGTGTTGATGCCCAAGAAGTCCTCCTCCTTCTTTGGGCGAGCCCTTTTCCTTTGCTACTGTCCCGGCAATTGCGTGATTGGGAGAGCAGAAAGCGATGCACTAACCAGGGCAGCAACAACAACAACCTCGAAGGAAGGAGTGGCCCTTTTCCTTATCGCCACTCCGGTAGGAATGGTAGTCTGTCGGAGAGTTGGGCCACTCCTCACCACAGTGGGCCCCATCGACAGCCCAACAACTCCTTTCTCCTTCCTCAGAAGGGCTACCTCTGGATCCTTCTCCTCCTCTGCTGGTGGCTGGACCTTCTTGCTCGTTGCTACAAGATCCTCTATCTGCTTCTTGTAGGTAGAGGAGAAGGTCTTCAAGCCCTTTACCTCGGGTATCATCTTTTGGATGGTTTTGAAGTCAAGCCTCAATGGCCTCTTCTTGTTGAAATCGTTTGCGACAAGGAATGAGAGAATTAGAACCAAGTATATTGAGTTCGAAAATCAACTATAAAGGTATTTACCTCAGTTACTCACCTTGGAAGGCCATCAGTTTGTGTGTCACAAAATGAATGTGCTTCCTAATCAACTTGTTATAAGACTTCCTCTTCGGCGGGAGCTCATAAACAATGCAAATGGTGTCGAAGTCCTCAACGGATAACTCGTACCGAGGAAGAGTACCTGCATAAACACGACGTTTAGCAATCGATCTGAATCAAATAAAGATATAAATACAGAGTTTCAGTACTCACTAAGTGTTGAATACTTAGTTGGGACTGTAAGGGGCTCTAGGGAGCCCTCCTCCATTGTATCCCACCGTCCGAAAGCCCAGCATCATGTAGTCTTCTAGTCCTTTATCGAGCTTGACAGGTCCACTACGAATGGAGTATGGGCCTCCCAAGAGGTTAAGTAATACTACCCCTTTGTTTTATCACCTCCGCCTCGACCTTGGGATATACAAGGTTTGGAAGATGGAGCATAGCATCTCCATCCCATAAGACACCTCTTTCCATAATATCCGCGACCCCACCATTTGGCTCCAAGAGTTTAGGTTTAACTGGGTCAGAGCTAGGCCACACAACCTCAGAACATACCTAAAGAAAGGGCGAATGGGTAACCTAAGCCCCACCCTGAAGATGCCCTCACTAATAGCAACACACCCCGGCCTAGGGTAGCAGGCCCGCTCATCCGGCTCTGGCAAAATCAGACCTACACTATCTGGGATCCTATACTCTTTCCTAAGTCTATCGAGGTCGACAGACTTGAGTTTCAAAGGATAGTCAGATGCCCCCAATGGACTGAAGTATCCACAGGGCAAGAAATTTTGAAAGCAATGGCTCTCTCTGAGTTTGCGAAAGTGAAAACTCTCCAACGCCAACACCAAGGGCTTTTATAAGGAGCCTCACATGATCTCGACCATCTAATTCAAATGCCATTAATCTAGGTCGCTCATTGCATCGCAAATCTACATCGTTAAAATGAAACATCAAATCAGATCGACGCCTAAGATCTGACTGTGACTCCTACACAAGCCCCAAACGCGTCGCCTCGAATTACAACAGCCGTCTACAATAATTAGACACAGTAATCTTTTCTAAAAATGGACATCACATCCAACTGGCGCATTGGAAATACGCGACAACTGTCACATTGATTAATGTAAGAATTAGCCACTTCAGAACAAGCTCCTTAGCTTTCTTAAGGCGTCTTGACGCACCTGAAGTGGTGTCTCCTGTGGGTATTCACCTCGGTCGCTGCGCCCCCAAGCTTACAAAGCTTTAGCCATCTCCCACGCGTTGTCCCCCGTAGGTCAGTGCATCGATAGCAAATAGGCTCCTCAATCAGCTTTATAGCCTCAACGTACTTGACGCGGTGTCCCATGTGGGTCATCACCTCGGTTGCTGCATCCACAAGCTTACAAAGTTTTAACCATCTCCCACGTGTTGTCCCCCGTGGATCAGCGCATCGGTGGCAAATAGGCTCCTCATTCAGCTTTACAGCCTCGACACACTTGATGCATTGTCCCTTGTGGGTCATCGCCTCAGTCGCTGTGTTCTCAAGCTTACAAAGCTTTAGCCATCTTCCT
The DNA here is from genome assembly GCF_002742605.1 of Olea europaea var. sylvestris. Taxonomy (NCBI): domain Eukaryota; kingdom Viridiplantae; phylum Streptophyta; class Magnoliopsida; order Lamiales; family Oleaceae; genus Olea; species Olea europaea. Next base: position 154,710 of record NW_019265184.1, read on the forward strand.
TGCGTCGTCCCCCATGGGTCAGCGCATCGGTGGCAAATAGGCTCATCAATCAGCTTTACAGTCTCGACGCACCTAACGCGATGTCCCGGTAAGTCATTGCCTCGGGGGCTACGTCTCCATGCTTTACAAAGCATTAGCACTCCCAATGCGTCGTCCTTTTGGGTCAACATAGCGACTATAGATCATAAGTAGAGTCTCTGACTTCAATGGCCAGTCTTGTACTAATAGATTGCACAGTGCCCAGTCCTCTAAGATCTATTCACTGAGTAGTCTATAACTTCCATATTCTCCTTCCTTGACTTCCCTTCCATTCAGCTCTCTAACTAAAGAAATTAATATCCTTATAGTCCTTAAGCAAAGGAAAAAGGCATAGCTTCATTGAATCCTATGGGACTACGATTTCCTCCTTCACTAGTATAGTACTGCTACTCTATTGGAATTTGATTAATAGGCCCTAGCTCTTTCCACATGCAACATCATGGCTCACATGCCTTAGGCAAAGGCTAACTTTCCTTCGCGAATCAACGAACTACCGACCGAGATGACCCCCTACCCACATCGCCTCGGTTTAACAATACACTTCAACCACAAAGCCTTAGACACACCTACTCACTTCGCCCTTTAACATTAACAATTCATCAGATACTGCAAATCTCCTCTTAGGCCAACATAATCGGACAAACAAGTTCACCCATGATACGAATATTCATGTCTGAACTTAGGGGGACCACTGTTACGTCCCTCACCAAACCACTTCGGCACGTCAGTTTCACTCCTCTACAAGGTGCCACATGTCCCTACGAAGCAGTTCCGAAGCGATGTCGACCACGACCAAACTCCAACTTATACTAGAACTCACATACGTCACAAATTGAACCTACTAAGGCAACTAAAGTGCTCCCTGAAATCGAAGCGCTTGGGCACTTCAAGATTCTCCCTTTATAGATCCCTCCGCCGCCAGTTTCAGAAGATCTATGTCAGGATCCTCTATGGATGTAACATCTCCATGGGTCGAGTTGATGTAACATCAACTTTGTGTCAACTCGATTTAGAAGAATTAATAACCCGCCCACTCTAGACGCGACTGATTGACGCCTACGAGCGGACATCTCATACCATCAGATGCATACATGTATTCTACATCCAACGGTGCTCCTCATCTACAAAAAAACAAGGTTTGGCAAGAGACAAAGGTAATGAAATTCAAACTAGACTTAGCTTTCTACACACTAGAAATATTTATTATCCTTCCCACTCTCTTGCACGATTCGAGTACTATTCTGATCACCGATCGCTAACTTGATCGTCGGAGTGTATATGGCCGCCACCACCCCTATTGGTTCCGACCGCGTGCTTCTAACCGTTCGTTATTGTGCGCAAGGAGGGCTACACGGAGTGCTATCGATTGGCCACGTGAAGGGTCCAATTCGCCAGATCAACAGAACCTGTGTTCTTCTTTTGTATTATAAAAAAATGGCCCACTATGTCAACTAGTGAATCATTACTATATATAAAAGAATTAATATATGTTCAGTTTTAGCAAAATAATTGTTATATTCATTTTTAATATTTTACTGCAGTCAACAATTAACAATCAACGGCCTCCTATGCTCTCAAAATCCTGAATTTGCTACTATAGTTTAAAATATCTCAACTTATAGGGAAGTTCTTGTTTAGTGAGCTTTATTTTTTTTGAAAGTTGTCACTAAAATTTACATTTTGTTTCAATTTAGTTACTTAAATAAAATTTGTAAGTTTATCAACGAAATGTTTGACGTAGTGTCCATCTAAACATCTTCGACGATAAACACTTCGTTAGAAATATGAACAGATTTTCATTGAGTTTTCAAATTTAAAATAATAATAATTATTATTATTATTATTATTATTATTATTGTTAAACAAAATAAAGTTTAATGACTGACTTAAAACTTGATTGTAAGCTGATGTTAATATTTCTTTGCCCTCTACTTATAAGTAAATTAAAATATTTGGAAGAATTTTTTGGGTGGGTGAAAATGTCCTTAGTTCTGTTGTAACTGGTATTGTTCATCATATAAAATAATGCAAAAGCATTGTAACTCTTGCTGTGTATCAAGCCCTAATGCTGAGCATATTCTTTACGTATTTTGTTTTAATTGGTGTGTTTACTCTACAGGCACATGGTTACGGAATATGGTCAATGGAACACCAAAACCCAACGGCTACTGCTCACACATTTTTTTTTTCTTTTTTTGTTCTCTAGTACGAGCACAAATACACATGTTTGTTTTGTTATTAATTTTGGATTTCAGCTCGAGTTCTCTCTAAAAAAGTCAATTTTAGCCTCGTTTGACCCCGTTAATTTTTATTTCATTAAAAAAAAATTTCTTTTATTTCAACCACATAATCTTTTATAAAATAATATTACATGTAAATCGAAAACTTTTCCTTTTTATTTCAATCACTCATTTTAAAAAAAAAAAAAAACATTATTTCATTCATTTCCTTTTCCACAAAATGGGGACCAAACGGGGGCTATTGATTAGTTTTATGTCTAACTGTTGGGTTTTTGATTCTCAATAATCCCGGGCGATGATTTTAAACAGTGTCGGATAGTCGGATTGGATTTCATAGGCTTCAGCCGATAATTGAAATATTTATTAACACACTCGATTAATTGGTTCAACCCGAAAAACAATTTGAGGGTCATTTGAAGCAATTTAATATAGTTAATGTTGCTCACGGCCCTTTTACTTCTTGAATTACTCAATTTGTGTTCCCCCCCCCCCCCCCCCCTTTAACCATTAGTTGGTCCATGAGCTCATTATATTATTACACCCTAAACCTATATATTGCTCTCATTTGTGAAGGAGCCGTGTGTGTGTAATTGAAAATAGGCGGCCTACATTTTTCTCTAGTTTTCTCTTTTGAGCCTTAAACTGAATGTCTTCCTCTATTCTTTGTGATTCATTGCAGCCACCATATTGTGTTCTTTGTGAACACATTGAGTTGAGCAACCGAAGTAAAAATCGTTGTTTGGGTTGGAGCCTTTGTTGGATGTGTTTAACAAGATAGAGATTGGTTAAACTGAGCCCGAAAAATTCACCATTTGAGGTCGATTATTCAACACTAACTCATGCAGAATTTTCCCTTTATCTCCTTGCAAAATGTTGGTTTATTTAAGAACATCGATGATAACTCGAGAGAATTTAGACTAATTAAATGAATTGTTTGAGTGTTATGGGTTTTAAAACTATACGAAAACATGAGACTTCGTATTAAAATGTCAACATTTTGAAGAATGAATAATTCAGGCCTTATATATTAATTAGTATTTTATATATAATTGATATGAAATTTACACTTAAATTGTCATTTTTCTAATATTTTTTGGATTAAATGCCTAATCTCGTATTACCATGAGAAATAATAACACAACATTGAAAAACAGAAAAAAAAAATGTGAAATATATAAACTTTGTCCTTGTTTGGCCCCTAATTTCTAAAACTTACTTTTATCTAAACTTATTTTCAATCGTACATTCTCTCATTAAAATAATTTATACGTGGACCAATAATTTTTCTTTATTGTTTGGTAGCACATTCTCTAAAATAATAATAATAATAATTTTCACAAATTATATTATCTAAAAATCTCTACCAAATAGGGAAGAGTAATTCATTCTCAATTTGAGGGTTATGTCTATTTATTTGTGCAGAATTTCGATATATCGCATGTGTCAATTACAAATTGACTTTGAACTCATGTATCTATTTTTTCTCTCTACTTCCAAAAAAAAAAAAAAAAAAGGAGTGCTTCGCCCTAGATTTTGAGCCATTAGATGCAGTGCCATCCCAATACTTAAAATTATATCATAAACATGTGTTCAAAGTAACATTATGCTTTCATATGAGCCTCTTTTTTTAGAATAGATTTTGTAAAAAGTGATCATTTTTTAGAATGTGTGCTTAAAGTTTAGGAAAAATTTTGAATTTACCTGTAAAATTATTTTATTGAAAAAATATGTAATCGAAAATACATTTGAAAAAAAAAAAGAATTAAAAGAATGAGATCAAACAAACTAATCATTGAGTGCACATAAAATGTAAAGAATACGTGAATTAGTTTGCATGCATTTAGAGAAGTTAGATTTAGAATTTTAATTCAAAACTTAGTTTCCAAGTTTTCTGAAAAGCAAAAGTTTAATTGTTTTTGGCTTTTATCAAAGCTAGTCACATAGTATGGTGTAGTGCTCAAATATTACTTATTTTGCTCGCTACTTTTTCAAGAATCGATGCGCACTTCTTCAACAAACCCCACCATGCAATGCACCATACTTAATCATCCAAAAAGCAAAAACTAAAAATAAGTGATGAGACCTTTTCTTTTCCTTTTCTTTTCTTCTTTTAGAAGGTGGGGCGTTTAAAGAGGTTGATTATTGAATTAGTGAAGTCTAATATACTTTTTTGTTTTTAATAAAGGATGAGTGTTAGGTATGCAACGTTTGCCCCTCGTTTTCAAGGTTATAACTAATTATTGCCGAAAGATTGAAAGGAAACAATGAAAGTTAGAACAATAAAGTTATTTGTACAAAATTGGATTATAAAAGTTGAGTTACAAAGTGTGTTGGCAAAATTCAGACCATTGATTTCAAATGATTTAAAAATTTGTTTTTGAAATGATTGGCATGGATGTGATTTTGTCATCCAACTTTGTCAAACCCCACTCAAGTTAGAATATTAGAGATGAAAATATTGAACATCAGTGAAAAGTGGTCATGTGTAATTGAAAAATATCAAAAAAGGCTGAATTCGAAATAATTAGTCAAAGATGGTTACTAGAAAATAACCCATTTTTTATCCTTTAATTCGCATTATGCTTTGCCTTTTTCAATTTAGTTTAGGGCTATGTTCTTTACTCATTCATTAGGTTTGGGTATCATTTCGAAGAATTAATGGCGAACTTCGTATTGCATCTTTTTGGATTTAATAATTATTAAGTGATGAGTTCAAAATAAAAAGATTAATATTACTTCTAGTTAATCATGTTTAACAATCCAATTTTGTTTCATTTTTAGATGTTGATTTAATTTAAATTCTATTTTAAAGTTGACTTGACATGTCCCGTGATCATATGATTAAATTTAAAGCTCCTGTTCAACAACCATTAATTCTGGAAAACAATGTTTTGAATAGCATTTTTTAGGAGAATGTGAAATTAAAAAAAAAAGGAAAAATTTTAAGTTTACGTGCAGAATATTTTATTGTGTGAATATATGGTTGAAAATAAGTATACGAAAAATAGAGTTAAAAATGACGGTTGTCAAATATGAGCAATATAAGAGTACGTTAAGCCCTAAGTAATCATATCCAATGGTATGTTATGGGCCTATTCGGTAGTGTTGGGTTTCACCTGTTAATGAAGAAATAAAAAATGACAGTTGACTTAGGAAATTAACGATCAAAAAATTGATTTTTTGAGTGAAAAATTAGAACCAAATGGGAGCTTTATTTGGTGTAAAACACCAAATGCCCAGTTTGATTTCATTTATTTTACTTTAATTTATTTTTCATCTCATTTTTAAACACATATTGATATACGTTAAGCCCTAAGTAATCATATCCAATGGTATGTTATGGGCCTATTCGGTAGTGTTGGGTTTCACCTGTTAATGAAGAAATAAAAAATGACAGTTGACTTAGGAAATTAACGATCAAAAAATTGATTTTTTGAGTGAAAAATTAGAACCAAATGGGAGCTTTATTTGGTGTAAAACACCAAATGCCCAGTTTGATTTCATTTATTTTACTTTAATTTATTTTTCATCTCATTTTTAAACACATATTGATATAAAATATTTATTTTTCTAATCAATTAATAAGTAATAATTATTTCAAAAATATATTAAAATTTTAATGTGTTATTAATTTATTAATAAATGTAATATTTTACTTCATTAAATATAATTAACGACTTCTGTAATAATATAATATAAAATAATTTAAAATAAAATTAGTATAAAATTTAGTGAAAACGGTCTTCAAATTGAGTTATGAAGAGATTGAGGAAAGTAACATAAGGTGATTTAAAGTATTAAATAAATTTAAAAATTTTGCAAGAGAAATAATTATTCTTGCAAATTTCATGACTAATTTACAGATGATAACTTTCTAAAGTATAAGCTAAAATCTGCTTTTTCTTAAATTAATTTGTTAGTCTAAAAAGTAATTCTGAAAATTATTAGCAAAGCTTAAAAAAGATAAACTTATTTGCCAAAGACTATAATGTGTAACTTATAAGCTAAACATTAGTTTTAAAAATTATTTTTTTAATAATGATAGGTGAAACTAAATAATATACTTATTTCGCTACTATGTTCGAACGAAGCTTTCTTCTTGTCCGAGAGTTGGTCTGAGAGTTGGAAGTGGAGAAGAAGAAATCTCATGAAAAACTATTAACTTTTATTGAGTCGGATTTTTTTATTCAAATCTTTCTATTAGCAATCGAAAAAGTTGGTGACCTAATAATAAGAAAGCTAACAATCAAATCTATGATAAGTGACGGCATGGACTATAGGTGAGTTTTCTCTGAAAATATGTTTACTTTTAAAGTAACCTAAAAAGCTATGTTTTTCAGAAGTGCGTCGAGTAACTCTTTTACTTAGCCCCTATTTGATGTCCTTAAAATTTCAAAAATATTGTTTCGAATAGTGGTTTTTGGAGAATGTAGGGTTAAAAATAGGAAAAATTTTGAGTTTACGTGTAAATTATTTTATTGTGTAAATATATGGTTAAAAATGAGTATAAAAAACAACTTAAATTAAAGTAAATGATATCAAACAAGGACTTAAAAAATAAGAAAATTAAATTAAATTATTAAGTGTTTGTTACCCAGGATATGTTAATAAAAATTAGTTAATAAATTGTTGATTAATAAAAGGCGGGGATAAAAAATATGTTTGATTAGTTTAGATTATAATTTAAAGTTTGCAAATATGCACTAAAACTTACTCATCATTCTCAAAAGTTTGCAAATATGCACTAACCCTTGTTTGAGCCTCATTTTAAAGGAAGAAATGCATTTTGAATAGTAGATTGATAAGTGATTTGAGGTTAAAAATTAAGAAAAAATTTTGAATTTGTGTGTAATGTTATTTTATTGAAAAATAATATATTGTTGAAAATGAATTTTAATTTTTTTATTTTTTTTTTTATTTTTAATATGGAGCTCAAACAAGGCTAAAATAACTTCACATTTTTTACCAGAACATAGTTCCCCAAAACAGGCTCGCACAGGCATCTGGTCAGTCGGATGTGCTCACGCGGTTTAATCACTCTTTCCTCTACGCGTTCTCTCTCTCTACATGTCACTGTATCTATCATTTCTACCAAATTTAAAATCCCACTATAAAAAGAAGTCGTTTCTCAAACCAAAAGCAAGACACGATGGAATATAAGAGCTAGCAGTATAAACCAGCATCCACCAGCTGGATTGCAAACCCAAAAAGGACCATTTTTTTTCTGTTTCTCTCTCTACAGACATACGTTATCCATACAACTCAAAGTAACAGTCACCACATTATATTCACACACTATTAATATGGATTCTTGAATAGAATTCAATTCCAGTGGCTTCACCTAGCTTCTTTCCAAGGAACCTCATATTACTCTGCAAACTTAGCTACTAGAAAAAACAATATATCTTATATACATTTTCAACCCACTTCCGTTTGGGTTTTTCTTAACTATTTTAATCCTTTCTTTCCTAGTTTTTTATTTTTATTTTATTGGGTGTTTCTTTCTAAAAGTGCTTTTCCCAATGTGGGGATTTGGGATCACTCTTGGGGTTCCAAGACTCGATTTTTAGCACAGATTTGACATTTTTTCCGTCATTTTATAATTTCAAGCTGAATCTTGAGGTGGGTTTTGTGTATTTTGAAGCGTTCCATCATTTTTTTTTTTTTTTTTAGCAAAAAAGCGGGATATTCCACTTGTTTACCTCAGATAAGCGTAAGAATCTTGAGGTTTCCTTTTTTCACAAAAGCTGCTTTTTTAAGCTATTCCAGTTGTTTTTATGCATTGCAAAGTTGAATCTGAGGTGGGTTTTTTTGATTTAAAGATTTGATTTTTTTATTTTCGCCCCCTCAAAAAAGTTGGTTTTTGATATCTTGTGAGTGGTAATGGAAACCAGAGGGAGGCTTATTGCTGGCTCTCACAATAGAAATGAGTTCATTCTCATCAATGCCGATGAAATTGGAAGGGTAAGTCTCTTTAATAATTTCAGTTTTATAGACGTCAATTTCCCCTTTTATACTTTTAAGAAGCTTTTTTTTCCCCTCATTTTTTTCTGGGATTAATAGTCATTCAATTATATTAGGAGATTCCTATAATAGTAGCAAACTGTCTAGTTTTCTTATTTTGGGCATTTGATTGAATGCATGGCTTGAGCTTTGTAAAAGGAAGAATGTTTCTATGCTTTGTATTTGATGTTCGGTGATTCGTGCATGTGATATTGATCTAACTTTCCAAAAATCTTGGATTTCATTTTGGCTGCAACCCCAGCTCTAAAAATTTTCTGATATTTTTCACATGTTTTATATATTTTGCAATACTTGTGGGAATTTAGACTCCGTTTGGTAGGGATTTTTTGGTTGGTTTTTGATATCTTGTGAGTGGTAATGGAAACCAGAGGGAGGCTTATTGCTGGCTCTCACAATAGAAATGAGTTCATTCTCATCAATGCCGATGAAATTGGAAGGGTAAGTCTCTTTAATAATTTCAGTTTTATAGACGTCAATTTCCCCTTTTATACTTTTAAGAAGCTTTTTTTTCCCCTCATTTTTTTCTGGGATTAATAGTCATTCAATTATATTAGGAGATTCCTATAATAGTAGCAAACTGTCTAGTTTTCTTATTTTGGGCATTTGATTGAATGCTTGACCTGTTTGGACAATACTATTGTACTGGACAAGATTGGTCAATAGAATAGACAAGAAAATAAATTTTTAACTTATTTTTGTATTTACTATTGTCTAACTATTGCGTAGTCCACCTAACCAAACACACAATTGGTGTCTAGGAGTTAGGTCTTAACAAAATATCGAATGAAAAATGGGAATAAATTGCAATGTTAAATTGGAGGTACATAGGTTTGCTGTCAATTCAGTGCGGATGTTACTCTCTCTTCTGGGGTTCTCATTTGATAAGATGGATAACAAATTTCATTTGACATTTATTCCCACGAGGACCGTGTTATTAAGTACCAAAATTAACAATCATAACGTTATTTTAACAACCAATTTGAAAATAGAGAATTTTTCTAGTTAAATTAATGACTGAAGTATGCTAAATTAAATAATCTACGTTGTGCGTTGGACATTTTGATTTTTAACTTTAATTCGATGAATAAAAGTGTTAGAGCTTTCGATTTCACTTTATTTATCCCTTAAATTTCGCTTCTCAATTTCAATTCCAAAGTTTGTATTCATTGAATTTACTAATTTATTCCCTGTTTGATCCCCATTTGAAAAAAATGCATTCCTAAACAGTGTTTTGGCATCATTTCAACCACACATTTTTCAATAAAATAATATTACACTCAAATAAAAAAAAAATCCTTATTTTTTACTCATACATTGCAAATATCGAATGAAAAATGGGAATAAATTGCAATGTTAAATTGGAGGTACATAGGTTTGCTGTCAATTCAGTGCGGATGTTACTTTCTCTTCTGGGGTTCTCATTTGATAAGATGGATAACAAATTTCATTTGACATTTATTCCCACGAGGACCGTGTTATTAAGTACCAAAATTAACAATCATAACTTTATTTTAACAACCAATTTGAAAATAGAGATTTTTTCTAGTTAAATTAATGACTGAAGTATGCTAAATTAAATAATCTACGTTGTGCGTTGGACATTTTGATTTTTAACTTTAATTCGATGAATAAAAGTGTTAGAGCTTTCGATTTCACTTTATTTATCCCTTAAATTTCGCTTCTCAATTTCAATTCCAAAGTTTGTATTCATTGAATTTACTAATTTATTCCTTGTTTGATCCCCATTTGAAAAAAATGCATTCCTAAACAGTGTTTTGGCATCATTTCAACCACACATTTTTCAATAAAATAATATTACACTCAAATAAAAAAAAAAAATCCTTATTTTTTACTCATACATTGTCCATCAATACACTAGTCAAAAATTCATTCTTATCAAACGAATATGGATCAAACAAGGACTTAATAAATTTACCTTTTTCGAGTTTAAATCAATAAAATCTAGCTAATTAACTCACTATATCTCCATGTGAATCTGAATAAGCCTTACTTATACACATTAAATCACCTAGGAATTCAATTAAAGACTGCAGCACTAGTAAAAGTGTAATTCTATCTTATACCAAATTGTTGGATTTTACTACGTGGTCTAAATTAATAACTCACATCTCCGTATGTTAAATCCATAAATTAGAAGTATTGGCCAAATATTCGCATGCACTAGTAGAAATGCAAGTGCAGTACTTTAATAAATGAAAAACGCAAAACTTGAGACTTGAAATTAAAGGTTAAAAATTATGTTGCACTGTTTTTCCCTACAAAAAGTTTAGCTACTCACCACAGAAGAAGAAAACAGATTAAAGAAGTAAATAAATTATCTGGTTTTAAAGGAAATAAGACAGTGATGAATAGATTTGCACCCAAGAATTTGCCTTCTTGAAGAAATCTCTAGATCATTTCTCAATTCTATGTCTTTCTCCTTCAAACGTGCTCTATGATAATACGATGTGGTATGAAAAATTCCATTTTCTTGACCTAATTTTGTCCTTTATATCGCCCTTAATTGCCTAAAAATTCTTGCCAAGAAGAATACTGAAAGTGCACCTATTTACTAGTCCAAAAAATAAAATAAAATTCCTGAATTGGGGTTTTGAGGGTGGTTTAGGCAAGGGAAAGAGGCCTTAGTGGCCAACCGTTTAGCTTTGGCTGCCATACTTCAAACGGGCATAATGTTTTATCTACAACTACAAATTTGTTATCCATTTTTGTTGAATTCCAAATTTGATTATTTTCGAATGGTATATAGTTTGTCTTGTGGAGATCTGTTTACCAAAAATTGTGCACTAATCTCTTTGCATGCTCTGCATGTAGGTTCCTTGTTCTGCATCTTGTGGACCTTTTATGCTCCGAATAACTTTCTTTTGCACCAGTCATCTTCAAATTTGAGTTTCAATTATAAACACAATATTTACACTAATATGAGTGGAAATCTGTGCAAACATTCAATATTAAGCATATTCAAGAGCCTAGATAGGCGTGAAAAATATACTCATCAATGCTTTTTTTATGAATTGTGGTTTAATAGTTTGAGGCTAACAGATATGCACCCTGTGTTCGTGATTCTCTAGATTAAGTCTGTTCAAGAACTGAGTGGACAAATATGCCACATTTGTGGGGATGAAGTGGAGATAACTGTAGACGGGGAGCCCTTTGTTGCGTGCAACGAATGTGCTTTCCCAGTTTGCAGGACTTGCTATGAGTATGAGAGACGAGAGGGAAATCAGGCTTGTCCTCAGTGCAAAACCCGATACAAACGTATCAAAGGCAAGTCTTTTTATATCATGTTTCATTCTAATTGTTGGTGTAAGCTAACCGCACGAGGTGAACAAACAGCTGATAGATGTATGTGAACTGCAGGTAGTCCTAGAGTGGAGGGCGATGATGAAGAGGACGACATTGATGATTTGGAACATGAGTTTGATTATGAGGATATTGAGGCTTTGGGCCACACACAGAGTACAGGGGTGATTCCTGCTGTACGTGGTTGTCATATTGATTCATCTGAATCAGCTGCAGGCTCAAGACATGATTCATCTTCCAAGGGTCTTGAAATCCCTCTGTTAACATATGGTGAAGAGGTAATCAAGGGGTTCTCTCTCCCCTTCCACTTTAGATAAACTCATTATGCAACTTGGCATTTAAGTTCTTTGTCTTCTAATTACTCTCAGGACAATCAGATTTCTTCTGATCAACATGCTATCATAGTACCACCATTTGCCAGTCATGGCGATGAGATTCATCCATCTTCTTCTGGGACTTCAGCTCCTTGTAAGTCATTTTGCTCCTTTTAGCTTTCCTCACCCTAGAATAATTTTAAGTTTGCATGCAAGGGAGATGAAAAGTATACTTTTGATGTCCTAGTACAATCAAGGCCTTTGGTTCCCGACAAGGACATTGCTCTATATGGGTATGGAAGTGTTGCATGGAAGGATCGAATGGAGGAGTGGAAAAAGAGGCAAAGTGATAAACTTCAGGTGGTCAAGCATCAAGGAGATAATGCTGGTGACAACCTGGATGGGAATGAATTGGACTCAGACTTGCCTATGTAAGTGATTCGTGCATTCTCTGTGCAAGTGCTTTATTTTTGTTTACAATTTGAGGCATGATGTGCTTTGTTGCTCTCATTTCTGTTGTGTTTTCATATGATTAATGAAATCCCACTCTAAAATTCTTAATTTCGAGACTGGAAATCAAGATCTGCAAGATGGATTATTTTGTTGCATTATCGTTTATGGTATCTTGAAACAAATTGTATGCCATTCTTGATTTTGCTATCTTTAGTTTTTTACCACTTAGAATTCATTTATTCACTTGAAATCTCTTAACAGGATGGATGAAGGTAGACAGCCTCTGTCGAGGAAATTGCCCATTGCTTCGAGCAAGATAAGCCCATACAGATTGATAATTATCCTCCGCCTAGTGGTTCTTGGCTTCTTTTTCCACTATAGGGTTCTCCATCCAGTTCATGACGCATTTGGCTTGTGGCTGACATCAGTTATTTGTGAAATATGGTTTGCTGTTTCGTGGATACTTGATCAGTTTCCAAAATGGTTTCCAATTGAGCGAGAAACATACCTTGATCGCCTGTCGCTTAGGTATATAAACATTATAAACTCAAAACTCAATTTTTCTAATTTCTCGAAGTTGAGAATGGTGATAAGCATTATAAACTCAAAACTCAATTTTTCTAATTTCTCGAAGTTGAGAATGGTGATAAGCATTATAAACTCAAAACTCAATTTTTCTAATTTCTCGAAGTTGAGAATGGTGATAAGCATTATAAACTCAAAACTCAATTTTTCTAATTTCTCAAAGTTGAGAATGGTGATGAGCATGTTTGGCTAAGCTTAGAAGCAAGTCAAGCGAACTTGTAGTAGATTTTTGTTTTGGACTATGTTTTGATTAGTTTCTTCTTTCTTACTTGAGTAAAAATTAACTGTAACATAAGGCACTAATTTCAGAACTGGTAACTTGCTTATTTCTAATTTTAACTGAAGTCTAAATGTAACTGTTTACTTATAAATGTTTTAAGCCTAGCAAAACATGTTCTATATGAACTCAAACCAGCAGAACTAGGAGCTAAGCTTAAATAGTTTACTTAATATAAGTAAATAGTCATAAACTAATTTTTATTGGTAAAGAAAATAAGTTGCCTCTCCTTGAAGGAAGGTAAGAGTTTTTTTCAAATTAATAAATAATAACCTTTTCTACTTAAAAAGTATAGAAAAATTAATTTACCTAAACATTTTTTTGAACAAAAAATTACTTAGAAGTAACTTCGAATCGTTCTTAAGCTTAGTCAAACACCTTCAAGGATGTGAAAGATGATTAATTTGTCTTGATTCTTTGATGACAACATTGCTTTTCCATTTTAGGTATGAGAAAGAAGGAAGGCCATCTGAGTTAGCTGACATAGACATCTTTGTCAGCACAGTTGATCCCATGAAAGAACCTCCATTGATTACTGCAAACACGGTTCTTTCCATCCTTGCAGTGGATTATCCGGTTGAAAAAGTTGCATGCTATGTGTCGGATGATGGTGCAGCCATGCTTTCTTTTGAAGCACTTTCGGAGACATCTGAATTTGCTCGGAAATGGGTTCCCTTCTGCAAGAAGTTCAATATCGAACCAAGGGCGCCAGAATGGTATTTTTCTGAGAAGATGGACTATCTGAAAAACAAAGTCCATCCAGCATTTGTGAGGGAAAGGCGTGCAATGAAGGTCTGCCACTTGTATATTTTTCCTGTTTTCTTGAATAAAATACACACGCACACAATGAAAGAAAAATACATACATTATATATAGCTTTCTGTGAGTGTGAGAGAAAGATTATGAGCACATTTGGCTAAGCGTAAGTTACTTTAAGTAAATAAGTAAGTTTTAAAATAAATAACTATTTAGTGGTCAAAGTTGGAAATAAGCAGTTTATTCTGTCAGTAAGATTAGAATTTCTTTCAAATTAAGGAATGTTGTTTCGCTTGAATGTACGAAGAAGTAAGTTACCAAACATGTTTGGAAACAAAAAGTTACATTTCGCAAACTGCCAAATCTGTTTTATATGAACTTATACTCCCTAATCAACTTCAACCCAACTTTTCATGGTGTCATTTGTTTGCTCCAACACAGAGAGAATATGAAGAGTTCAAAGTTAGGATCAATCGTTTGGTGGCAACGGCACAAAAGGTTCCTGAGGAAGGTTGGACGATGCAGGATGGAAAACCTTGGCCGGGAAACAATGTTCGTGACCATCCTGGAATGATCCAGGTGAGAAATGCCATTTTCATGAATAATGGCCTCTGCCATTTTTGGACTCATATTTTTCCAATATCCAATTTTAGTGCATGTATAAAGACTATCCATATCAGGAGTTAAGTAGGATTTTTTTGAATGTTTTAATATTCTGACTCTAGACAATTCCAGATGTATCCTACAAGTGCATGCTTGATCACATTATTGGATAGGTTTGGACTAGATTAAGCTTATTTTTCTTCATTAATTCTGTCTAGTACTATCCTATCTTCCCCATCTACTGTGCCTCAAGAGAGAGAAAAATAAATATATACAATATATTAAAATAACAAAGTTGTTCATAATACTGTCTATGATGTTAGGCTTGAAAACGAACGAGAATATTATTGTAGAGTAAAAAAATTTCAAAGGACTCGATAAATGTAGGGTCTAGTTAAGGATTTGGATCAATATTTTTCTTTTAGATCATAGGATTGTAGGTTTGTAAAGTTCACACCGGAGTTTGACTACCACGATATGTATTACAAAAATCCAATAACTTGGCTATTTCTGTTTTCTTTCTTTTTTTTCATCTTAAATATTTTTCCATGATGGGGGGAAAGAAGAATGTATGATTTCATGAGTTAGTGAATACAGTGACTTGTTATGTCCAATAGCAAGTATGCACGACAGCTGTGGTATAGATAATTTTGGTTTCATTTTTAATTTGTTTATTTTATGGTTGTAAATGTTTAAATTTTTGTACATGGTGCAGTTATTCCTTGGTCATGATGGTGTTCATGATGTTGAAGGAAATGAATTGCCTTGTCTGGTTTATGTTTCCCGTGAAAAAAGACCTGGTTTTGATCACCACAAAAAGGCTGGAGCCATGAATGCACTGGTAAAACACACACACACACACACGTTAAATACATTGGTACATCCAAGAAAAAAAAATCAATTAAATCCTAGGTTTCTTTGCTTTGAACTTATAGGTGCGGGTTTCAGCCGTTCTATCAAATGCTCCTTTCCTTCTGAATGTTGACTGTGATCATTACATAAACAACAGCAAGGCACTGAGGGAAGCTATGTGTTTTATGATGGATCCCACTTCAGGAAAGAAAGTTTGCTACGTGCAATTTCCTCAAAGATTCGACGGGATTGATCGTCATGATAGATACTCAAATCGAAATGTTGTGTTCTTTGATGTATGTATATTTCTCTTGTTGCATTGGCTAGATTTGCTTTTCTAACTGTCATGCAGAAGCTTACTTTAGTTATTTTTAACAGATCAATATGAAGGGTTTGGATGGTTTACAAGGACCAATCTATGTTGGAACAGGGTGCATCTTCAGACGGCAAGCTCTTTATGGATATGATGCTCCTGTCAAGAAGAAGCCACCTAGCAAGACCTGTAACTGCTGGCCAAAGTGGTGCTGTTCGTGTTGTGGGTCTAGAAAGAACAAGAAAGGAAAAATGAAGAAAGATAAGAAGAAAAAATTAAAGCACAGAGAAGCGTCAAAGCAGATATATGCACTTGAAACCATTGAAGAAGGAATTGAAGGTAAAAATTTACTTTTAGTAAAACTAAATAAATAAGTAATAATAAATGAAAAGAAAACAATGGCCTGTTAGATCGACAGAACTAAAGTTTATAACCTTTCCCTTACAGTGAAGAACTCTGAAAACCCATCTCGCGTCTCCCAAGAAAAACTCGAGAAGAGGTTCGGCCAATCACCTGCATTCGTGGCATCAACTCTACAAGAAAATGTTCCCAAGGATGCTTGCTCCACAACTTTTCTGAAAGAGGCCATTCATGTCATCAGCTGTGGTTATGAAGATAAGAGTGAATGGGGAAAGGAGGTAAGTTGTTTGGCACATGTTTGGTACACAACGCTGAAGATGTAGAGAATTGGATATTATTATAGACAGGATTTTATCTTATTTTTCTTCCTTATTATTGTCCAAAGCTATCCAATTTTCTGAATCTTACCAAGCAAGCCACGATTGTTTAAATTCTCAGTACCATAATATATCTGTTACCTTGTGACCTGAATATCAAATGCTGGATCAGGTTGGATGGATATATGGGTCTGTTACGGAAGATATCTTGACGGGATTCAAGATGCATTGTCATGGCTGGCGGTCAGTGTACTGCATCCCTAAAAGGCCAGCATTCAAGGGTTCGGCTCCCATCAACCTCTCGGATCGTCTTCACCAGGTTCTTAGATGGGCTCTTGGATCAGTAGAGATATTTTTTAGCAAACACTGTCCCATCTGGTATGGATATGGAGGTGGATTGAAGTCATTGGAAAGGTTTTCCTATATAAATTCAGTTGTATATCCCTGGACTTCTATTCCTTTGATTGTATACTGCACATTGCCAGCCATCTGCCTTCTTACAGGGAAATTTATTGTCCCCGAGGTACGCATTTCATACTTGTACTATTATAGGAAATACTTTGCAGATACTCACATTGAGCTTAGCCACGTTTTGTAAAATTATATATTTACTTACATGATTAACTAACATATAATCCAATATGCAGATTAGTAATTATGCCAGTATTATATTCATTGCCCTATTCATCTCCATTGCTGCAACTGGCATCCTTGAGATGCAGTGGGGTGGTGTTGGAATTGACGACTGGTGGAGAAACGAGCAGTTTTGGGTTATTGGAGGAGTTTCCTCTCACTTTTTTGCTCTCGTCCAAGGATTACTCAAGGTTTTGGCTGGTGTCAACACAAATTTCACCGTCACCTCAAAAGGAGGAGACGATGGAGAATTTTCCGAGCTCTATATCTTCAAATGGACATCGTTGTTAGTTCTGCCTACAACATTATTGATCATAAATATAGTCGGGGTTGTGGTGGGAGTTGCAGATGCCATCAATAACGGTTATGATTCTTGGGGTCCATTGTTCGGTAAACTTTTGTTTGCCTTGTGGGTTATTCTTCACCTCTATCCTTTCCTCAAGGGACTGATCGGGAAACAAGAGAAAATTCCGACAGTAATTATAATCTGGTCGATTCTGCTGGCTTCAATATTGACTTTGTTGTGGGTACGAATCAACCCATTCGTTTCACGAGATGGACCCGTACTGGAAATCTGTGGACTTAACTGCGATGACTGAGATACAGTCAGGCAGCTTACACTTACGTGGGCTAACTGCGATTTCTAGGGACATATAAGAGGTTAGATGAATAGTATACTCGAGAAATGTGTAGATATAAATAGGTGAGAACTGACTCATATTTTTTGAAATGGTTTGATCATTCTTTCGTTAAATACGTTGTTTTGATATTTTGGCGTCTGTCGAAAACTACCCTACTGTTCAGTATTCTTCTTCTTGTGGATTTGAATTTACCAGTTTCACCTATTACTTCTGAGCTTCTGTTGAGTGTGTCATCTAGTGCACTCGCAAGATTTTGTCAATGAAAAGAGACTGATTTAGCTAAGATCGAAATGGTTGGTATTAATTCGAGTATTGCACAATAACTTGACAGAGCCAAGTCTGTAAAATTTAGCTGCAAATTTTTCCTTGCCCTTCCTGTTGCCTATTTCAACAGTGGTGATGTCACTTTTATTAGCTATTTTTGATGAAATCCCACCATTTCAGCGAACTCTCTCGACCACGAAAGTGTCGTCCATTGTATAGTTTGGTTGGTGCTCGTTGTTCTTTTCGACAATTGCTCTGTGTCGAATTTGTATATCGATCTTCCTCTTGGAAAACCAGGTGTCCAAGACAATTGGACTAATCTACGAGTTTTTGATGTATGTATAATATTCATGAAGGACACAGAGAGACTAAGTTTCGTGAATTTTGTGTTGTTCCTTGTGCTACTAACCAAACAATGGAACAATCTAAGCTCATAAATTCATAATTAACTGTTTTAAAATGAGCTCAAAATGCCATAATCTAAATCAATATGAATGGATATACAAAATGTTCCAAGGTAAGTGATATTAATTTGTACTAATAATATTCATCAGGCCCCATCATTGTGTGCATTTAGCCATGGCATGACTTTACTTTTGATTTGCTTTTGGAGGAAAGCTACTTTAATTTTTATTTGGAAACTAATTTTCAAAAGAACTTCCTATTCTAGAAATGCATTTAGAGGAAACTATATTGAATCAACTTCTTTTAAAAACTCTTTTAACTACTAGAAGTACTTTAAAGATTGAAGTGAATGAGTTGAAAATGCTATTGTACTGCATCCTCGTGTGAAGAACAGAAAGAAGGCCAGTATTTTGTTGGTGAAATATTAACCTTTATGACCTGTTTGGACAATACTATTGTACTGGACAAGATTGGTCAATAGAATAGACAAGAAAATAAATTTTTAACTTATTTTTGTATTTACTATTGTCTAACTATTGCGTAGTCCACCTAACCAAACACACAATTGGTGTCTAGGAGTTAGGTCTTAACAAAATATCGAATGAAAAATGGGAATAAATTGCAATGTTAAATTGGAGGTACATAGGTTTGCTGTCAATTCAGTGCGGATGTTACTCTCTCTTCTGGGGTTCTCATTTGATAAGATGGATAACAAATTTCATTTGACATTTATTCCCACGAGGACCGTGTTATTAAGTACCAAAATTAACAATCATAACGTTATTTTAACAACCAATTTGAAAATAGAGAATTTTTCTAGTTAAATTAATGACTGAAGTATGCTAAATTAAATAATCTACGTTGTGCGTTGGACATTTTGATTTTTAACTTTAATTCGATGAATAAAAGTGTTAGAGCTTTCGATTTCACTTTATTTATCCCTTAAATTTCGCTTCTCAATTTCAATTCCAAAGTTTGTATTCATTGAATTTACTAATTTATTCCTTGTTTGATCCCCATTTGAAAAAAATGCATTCCTAAACAGTGTTTTGGCATCATTTCAACCACACATTTTTCAATAAAATAATATTACACTCAAATAAAAAAAAAAAATCCTTATTTTTTACTCATACATTGTCCATCAATACACTAGTCAAAAATTCATTCTTATCAAACGAATATGGATCAAACAAGGACTTAATAAATTTACCTTTTTCGAGTTTAAATCAATAAAATCTAGCTAATTAACTCACTATATCTCCATGTGAATCTGAATAAGCCTTACTTATACACATTAAATCACCTAGGAATTCAATTAAAGACTGCAGCACTAGTAAAAGTGTAATTCTATCTTATACCAAATTGTTGGATTTTACTACGTGGTCTAAATTAATAACTCACATCTCCGTATGTTAAATCCATAAATTAGAAGTATTGGCCAAATATTCGCATGCACTAGTAGAAATGCAAGTGCAGTACTTTAATAAATGAAAAACGCAAAACTTGAGACTTGAAATTAAAGGTTAAAAATTATGTTGCACTGTTTTTCCCTACAAAAAGTTTAGCTACTCACCACAGAAGAAGAAAACAGATTAAAGAAGTAAATAAATTATCTGGTTTTAAAGGAAATAAGACAGTGATGAATAGATTTGCACCCAAGAATTTGCCTTCTTGAAGAAATCTCTAAATCATTTCTCAATTCTATGTCTTTCTCCTTCAAACGTGCTCTATGATAATACGATGTGGTATGAAAAATTCCATTTTCTTGACCTAATTTTGTCCTTTATATCGCCCTTAATTGCCTAAAAATTCTTGCCAAGAAGAATACTGAAAGTGCACCTATTTACTAGTCCAAAAAATAAAATAAAATTCCTGAATTGGGGTTTTGAGGGTGGTTTAGGCAAGGGAAAGAGGCCTTAGTGGCCAACCGTTTAGCTTTGGCTGCCATACTTCAAACGGGCATAATGTTTTATCTACAACTACAAATTTGTTATCCATTTTTGTTGAATTCCAAATTTGATTATTTTCGAATGGTATATAGTTTGTCTTGTGGAGATCTGTTTACCAAAAATTGTGCACTAATCTCTTTGCATGCTCTGCATGTAGGTTCCTTGTTCTGCATCTTGTGGACCTTTTATGCTCCGAATAACTTTCTTTTGCACCAGTCATCTTCAAATTTGAGTTTCAATTATAAACACAATATTTACACTAATATGAGTGGAAATCTGTGCAAACATTCAATATTAAGCATATTCAAGAGCCTAGATAGGCGTGAAAAATATACTCATCAATGCTTTTTTTATGAATTGTGGTTTAATAGTTTGAGGCTAACAGATATGCACCCTGTGTTCGTGATTCTCTAGATTAAGTCTGTTCAAGAACTGAGTGGACAAATATGCCACATTTGTGGGGATGAAGTGGAGATAACTGTAGACGGGGAGCCCTTTGTTGCGTGCAACGAATGTGCTTTCCCAGTTTGCAGGACTTGCTATGAGTATGAGAGACGAGAGGGAAATCAGGCTTGTCCTCAGTGCAAAACCCGATACAAACGTATCAAAGGCAAGTCTTTTTATATCATGTTTCATTCTAATTGTTGGTGTAAGCTAACCGCACGAGGTGAACAAACAGCTGATAGATGTATGTGAACTGCAGGTAGTCCTAGAGTGGAGGGCGATGATGAAGAGGACGACATTGATGATTTGGAACATGAGTTTGATTATGAGGATATTGAGGCTTTGGGCCACACACAGAGTACAGGGGTGATTCCTGCTGTACGTGGTTGTCATATTGATTCATCTGAATCAGCTGCAGGCTCAAGACATGATTCATCTTCCAAGGGTCTTGAAATCCCTCTGTTAACATATGGTGAAGAGGTAATCAAGGGGTTCTCTCTCCCCTTCCACTTTAGATAAACTCATTATGCAACTTGGCATTTAAGTTCTTTGTCTTCTAATTACTCTCAGGACAATCAGATTTCTTCTGATCAACATGCTATCATAGTACCACCGTTTGCCAGTCATGGCGATGAGATTCATCCATCTTCTTCTGGGACTTCAGCTCCTTGTAAGTCATTTTGCTCCTTTTAGCTTTCCTCACCCTAGAATAATTTTAAGTTTGCATGCAAGGGAGATGAAAAGTATACTTTTGATGTCCTAGTACAATCAAGGCCTTTGGTTCCCGACAAGGACATTGCTCTATATGGGTATGGAAGTGTTGCATGGAAGGATCGAATGGAGGAGTGGAAAAAGAGGCAAAGTGATAAACTTCAGGTGGTCAAGCATCAAGGAGATAATGCTGGTGACAACCTGGATGGGAATGAATTGGACTCAGACTTGCCTATGTAAGTGATTCGTGCATTCTCTGTGCAAGTGCTTTATTTTTGTTTACAATTTGAGGCATGATGTGCTTTGTTGCTCTCATTTCTGTTGTGTTTTCATATGATTAATGAAATCCCACTCTAAAATTCTTAATTTCGAGACTGGAAATCAAGATCTGCAAGATGGATTATTTTGTTGCATTATCGTTTATGGTATCTTGAAACAAATTGTATGCCATTCTTGATTTTGCTATCTTTAGTTTTTTACCACTTAGAATTCATTTATTCACTTGAAATCTCTTAACAGGATGGATGAAGGTAGACAGCCTCTGTCGAGGAAATTGCCCATTGCTTCGAGCAAGATAAGCCCATACAGATTGATAATTATCCTCCGCCTAGTGGTTCTTGGCTTCTTTTTCCACTATAGGGTTCTCCATCCAGTTCATGACGCATTTGGCTTGTGGCTGACATCAGTTATTTGTGAAATATGGTTTGCTGTTTCGTGGATACTTGATCAGTTTCCAAAATGGTTTCCAATTGAGCGAGAAACATACCTTGATCGCCTGTCGCTTAGGTATATAAACATTATAAACTCAAAACTCAATTTTTCTAATTTCTCGAAGTTGAGAATGGTGATAAGCATTATAAACTCAAAACTCAATTTTTCTAATTTCTCAAAGTTGAGAATGGTGATGAGCATGTTTGGCTAAGCTTAGAAGCAAGTCAAGCGAACTTGTAGTAGATTTTTGTTTTGGACTATGTTTTGATTAGTTTCTTCTTTCTTACTTGAGTAAAAATTAACTGTAACATAAGGCACTAATTTCAGAACTGGTAACTTGCTTATTTCTAATTTTAACTGAAGTCTAAATGTAACTGTTTACTTATAAATGTTTTAAGCCTAGCAAAACATGTTCTATATGAACTCAAACCAGCAGAACTAGGAGCTAAGCTTAAATAGTTTACTTAATATAAGTAAATAGTCATAAACTAATTTTTATTGGTAAAGAAAATAAGTTGCCTCTCCTTGAAGGAAGGTAAGAGTTTTTTTCAAATTAATAAATAATAACCTTTTCTACTTAAAAAGTATAGAAAAATTAATTTACCTAAACATTTTTTTGAACAAAAAATTACTTAGAAGTAACTTCGAATCGTTCTTAAGCTTAGTCAAACACCTTCAAGGATGTGAAAGATGATTAATTTGTCTTGATTCTTTGATGACAACATTGCTTTTCCATTTTAGGTATGAGAAAGAAGGAAGGCCATCTGAGTTAGCTGACATAGACATCTTTGTCAGCACAGTTGATCCCATGAAAGAACCTCCATTGATTACTGCAAACACGGTTCTTTCCATCCTTGCAGTGGATTATCCGGTTGAAAAAGTTGCATGCTATGTGTCGGATGATGGTGCAGCCATGCTTTCTTTTGAAGCACTTTCGGAGACATCTGAATTTGCTCGGAAATGGGTTCCCTTCTGCAAGAAGTTCAATATCGAACCAAGGGCGCCAGAATGGTATTTTTCTGAGAAGATGGACTATCTGAAAAACAAAGTCCATCCAGCATTTGTGAGGGAAAGGCGTGCAATGAAGGTCTGCCACTTGTATATTTTTCCTGTTTTCTTGAATAAAATACACACGCACACAATGAAAGAAAAATACATACATTATATATAGCTTTCTGTGAGTGTGAGAGAAAGATTATGAGCACATTTGGCTAAGCTCAAGTTACAAAGATTATGAGCACATTTGGCTAAGCGTAAGTTACTTTGAGTAAATAAGTAAGTTTTAAAATAAATAACTATTTAGTGGTCAAAGTTGGAAATAAGCAGTTTATTCTGTCAGTAAGATTAGAATTTCTTTCAAATTAAGGAATGTTGTTTCGCTTGAATGTACGAAGAAGTAAGTTACCAAACATGTTTAGAAACAAAAAGTTACATTTCGCAAACTGCCAAATCTGTTTTATATGAACTTATACTCCCTAATCAACTTCAACCCAACTTTTCATGGTGTCATTTGTTTGCTCCAACACAGAGAGAATATGAAGAGTTCAAAGTTAGGATCAATCGTTTGGTGGCAACGGCACAAAAGGTTCCTGAGGAAGGTTGGACGATGCAGGATGGAACACCTTGGCCGGGAAACAATGTTCGTGACCATCCTGGAATGATCCAGGTGAGAAATGCCATTTTCATGAATAATGGCCTCTGCCATTTTTGGACTCATATTTTTCCAATATCCAATTTTAGTGCATGTATAAAGACTATCCATATCAGGAGTTAAGTAGGATTTTTTTGAATGTTTTAATATTCTGACTCTAGACAATTCCAGAGTCATGTATCCTACAAGTGCATGCTTGATCACATTATTGGATAGGTTTGGACTAGATTAAGCTTATTTTTCTTCATTAATTCTGTCTAGTACTATCCTATCTTCCCCATCTACTGTGCCTCAAGAGAGAGAAAAATAAATATATACAATATATTAAAATAACAAAGTTGTTCATAATACTGTCTATGATGTTAGGCTTGAAAACGAACGAGAATATTATTGTAGAGTAAAAAAATTTCAAAGGACTCGATAAATGTAGGGTCTAGTTAAGGATTTGGATCAATATTTTTCTTTTAGATCATAGGATTGTAGGTTTGTAAAGTTCACACCGGAGTTTGACTACCACGATATGTATTACAAAAATCCAATAACTTGGCTATTTCTGTTTTCTTTCTTTTTTTTCATCTTAAATATTTTTCCATGATGGGGGGAAAGAAGAATGTATGATTTCATGAGTTAGTGAATACAGTGACTTGTTATGTCCAATAGCAAGTATGCACGACAGCTGTGGTATAGATAATTTTGGTTTCATTTTTAATTTGTTTATTTTATGGTTGTAAATGTTTAAATTTTTGTACATGGTGCAGTTATTCCTTGGTCATGATGGTGTTCATGATGTTGAAGGAAATGAATTGCCTTGTCTGGTTTATGTTTCCCGTGAAAAAAGACCTGGTTTTGATCACCACAAAAAGGCTGGAGCCATGAATGCACTGGTAAAACACACACACACACACACACACGTTAAATACATTGGTACATCCAAGAAAAAAAAATCAATTAAATCCTAGGTTTCTTTGCTTTGAACTTATAGGTGCGGGTTTCAGCCGTTCTATCAAATGCTCCTTTCCTTCTGAATGTTGACTGTGATCATTACATAAACAACAGCAAGGCACTGAGGGAAGCTATGTGTTTTATGATGGATCCCACTTCAGGAAAGAAAGTTTGCTACGTGCAATTTCCTCAAAGATTCGACGGGATTGATCGTCATGATAGATACTCAAATCGAAATGTTGTGTTCTTTGATGTATGTATATTTCTCTTGTTGCATTGGCTAGATTTGCTTTTCTAACTGTCATGCAGAAGCTTACTTTAGTTATTTTTAACAGATCAATATGAAGGGTTTGGATGGTTTACAAGGACCAATCTATGTTGGAACAGGGTGCATCTTCAGACGGCAAGCTCTTTATGGATATGATGCTCCTGTCAAGAAGAAGCCACCTAGCAAGACCTGTAACTGCTGGCCAAAGTGGTGCTGTTCGTGTTGTGGGTCTAGAAAGAACAAGAAAGGAAAAATGAAGAAAGATAAGAAGAAAAAATTAAAGCACAGAGAAGCGTCAAAGCAGATATATGCACTTGAAACCATTGAAGAAGGAATTGAAGGTAAAAATTTAATTTTAGTAAAACTAAATAAATAAGTAATAATAAATGAAAAGAAAACAATGGCCTGTTAGATCGACAGAACTAAAGTTTATAACCTTTCCCTTACAGTGAAGAACTCTGAAAACCCATCTCGCGTCTCCCAAGAAAAACTCGAGAAGAGGTTCGGCCAATCACCTGCATTCGTGGCATCAACTCTACAAGAAAATGTTCCCAAGGATGCTTGCTCCACAACTTTTCTGAAAGAGGCCATTCATGTCATCAGCTGTGGTTATGAAGATAAGAGTGAATGGGGAAAGGAGGTAAGTTGTTTGGCACATGTTTGGTACACAACGCTGAAGATGTAGAGAATTGGATATTATTATAGACAGGATTTTATCTTATTTTTCTTCCTTATTATTGTCCAAAGCTATCCAATTTTCTGAATCTTACCAAGCAAGCCACGATTGTTTAAATTCTCAGTACCATAATATATCTGTTACCTTGTGACCTGAATATCAAATGCTGGATCAGGTTGGATGGATATATGGCTCTGTTACGGAAGATATCTTGACGGGATTCAAGATGCATTGTCATGGCTGGCGGTCAGTGTACTGCATCCCTAAAAGGCCAGCATTCAAGGGTTCGGCTCCCATCAACCTCTCGGATCGTCTTCACCAGGTTCTTAGATGGGCTCTTGGATCAGTAGAGATATTTTTTAGCAAACACTGTCCCATCTGGTATGGATATGGAGGTGGATTGAAGTCATTGGAAAGGTTTTCCTATATAAATTCAGTTGTATATCCCTGGACTTCTATTCCTTTGATTGTATACTGCACATTGCCAGCCATCTGCCTTCTTACAGGGAAATTTATTGTCCCCGAGGTACGCATTTCATACTTGTACTATTATAGGAAATACTTTGCAGATACTCACATTGAGCTTAGCCACGTTTTGTAAAATTATATATTTACTTACATGATTAACTAACATATAATCCAATATGCAGATTAGTAATTATGCCAGTATTATATTCATTGCCCTATTCATCTCCATTGCTGCAACTGGCATCCTTGAGATGCAATGGGGTGGCGTTGGAATCGACGACTGGTGGAGAAACGAGCAGTTTTGGGTTATTGGAGGAGTTTCCTCTCACTTTTTTGCTCTCGTCCAAGGATTACTCAAGGTTTTGGCTGGTGTCAACACAAATTTCACCGTCACCTCAAAAGGAGGAGACGATGGAGAATTTTCCGAGCTCTATATCTTCAAATGGACATCGTTGTTAGTTCTGCCTACAACATTATTGATCATAAATATAGTCGGGGTTGTGGTGGGAGTTGCAGATGCCATCAATAACGGTTATGATTCTTGGGGTCCATTGTTCGGTAAACTTTTGTTTGCCTTGTGGGTTATTCTTCACCTCTATCCTTTCCTCAAGGGACTGATCGGGAAACAAGAGAAAATTCCGACAGTAATTATAATCTGGTCGATTCTGCTGGCTTCTATATTGACCTTGTTGTGGGTACGAATCAACCCGTTTGTTTCACGAGATGGACCAGTACTGGAAATCTGTGGACTTAACTGTGACGACTGAGATGCGGTTGGGCAGCTTACGGACAGTTTTGCACGACCGGATATGCAGAAGGTTAATGACTAGTAGTATAGTTGAGATATGTATAGATTTAAAGAGGTGGAAACTTAAATCATTCATAATCTTTGAAATGGCTTGATCGATTCTTTGATAAATATCCATGTGGTGTCTTGTATTATTATTCCCCATTAAAAGGGGTTTTCATTGCAATTGGCAAAAAATACATTGTCTGTTCTGTATTTTTCTTGTTTTCCTCGTGAATGTGGATATGATTTATGAGTTTTCAAGAACTGAACTTTGATAGTTATGCTACAAAGTCCAACAGCCAAGGCTATACACCAACTATGAGATTGTAGATCTTAGTTAATAGGGGTGTTAAATGGGTCAAGTTGAACTGTCTTGTTTAATTGAAGTGCGACTTGGTTTGCCCCACGAGCTCGCCTCTTGGTGTGATGAGCCGTTTGTGACTTGTCAATAGTTTTTTTTTATCTGAAAATTCACTCTTTACTTGTCACGATGAACCAAGTCGTGAGGGCGTGAGGCAGCCAACAAATGCAAATTGTCGAGTGGCTTGCATGAGAAATTTCTTGCTTGGCTCGTTGGTGGGGGTGATCATCACACTTGTATATGTTAGAGCCGGGTTTTTCTCTCTAATGTCTCTCATTTATTACTTATGAGTTTTTCCTTTGTTGAGTGTGTCATCTAGTGCACTTTGCTTCGAAAAAATGAATAAAGTCGTCTGGTTACACATTGGTACTTAATGGACCATGTAGGATATTAACTTGATATTTTTAAATGAGTGATTATCATGTAAGCGATCGTCAAAATATTGAGTGATTATTATCATAAGAAAATAAATTTATTATTCAAAAGTTTAGCAACTATTAACCCGTTTGTTATATATATATATATATATATATATATATACACACACACACACACACCGTGGACCTAAGAGCTGAATCCCTTGAATTCTCTCAAACTCGTGATCGTAGTTCCCAATTTTCTTACTATGCCAAGAGTTATCCACTCAATGGGAATCGATTGCTCGAAGAAGCGCTTTTCACACACACACACACTATTTAGGGCTCGAATTGAATGCCCACGAAATTTCTCATAAGAAATCCTTCCCTTCATTCATTACTCTATGTATTGATTGGGTTTACATTTGCACATTGAGCCTTTATTTTATTCATGAAAATCGAATCAAGTTAAATTGTGTTGGGTTATTCTTGGATGACAGGGCCCTATGTGGCGCCCCCTACTAGGGGCGACACATAGGGCCTTGGACGTCCAGGGCCCTATCACATGGGTTTTTCCCAATTGTGTTTATTCTAAATGTTTGACATCGTCTCTTTTTACAAATTTGTACCTCGCGGACAAGGTCAAGTTTTGTTCTACAATTTTATTATTATTATTTTGAAAAAAATATACCACTCTTGATGGCACATTTTATCAGTATCGAGATAAACAATACAATTTAAGAGGAGTGCTCGATCTAAAGTCCAACTAATCAAAAACAAGGGGCACATATTCCCCATGTTCTAAGGTGGGGATCACATGTGAAAGTGAAAGAGGGTTTTACACTTTATACGATGGGGACAAAGCCGAGTTTAGAATCGTTGGCTCACTGTGGCTTTCATTTTCACAGTTTGATGGTGAACTTTTTATGACCAACTAAAATTAAATAGCCAAAGGCATCATTAGCATAATTGCTTACTTTTGAATAGAATAAGCTTAAGGCCTAAAATTGTGGCTCACATCAAAATCCGACGAATCTTCACTTGGAGTAGAGCATAAACCTAATACGATGAAAGAGACTGATTCAAGAACAAAAAAATACCTTCAAATTTGGATTGAATCTCGATGAAACAATACATCGAATAAGTTAATTCGACAAGTTTAGTGACATTTTTTCTATTATAAGGAAGAAAGAAGTTAAAGTTCGTCGATCTTATTAATAAATCTTCTGTATATAATGTTTTGTCTACTCGGCCTGTACAGGATAGGCATGCAATGGGCTAATTTTTATATTAACCATTCATATCTTCTTACATTTTGTCTCTCGTTTTCACCTTGTCTTCTCCCTTAATCTCAATAAACTCCCCACAACATATCCTCTGTGGTGTATCTTCATTGGCTATTAATTTTAATTCGACATTTCTTATAAAATTCCATGTTTTTATACTGTGATCTTATATTTAACTCGGTCGATATTTTAGGGATGCTAAGCGCATCTCCAATACAAAGAATAAATAAAAATATGTAAAAATCTCAAACATATTAAAGTGCATGTTTAAATTTAAAGAAAGTAAATTTTTAGACTCCAACGATACTCTTCTTCATTTTACATTTTTAAGTAAACTTATTTTTTGCCCATCATCTCTATTACATGCTTTTTTTACAACCAAATGGAGTGCATTGAAATTTATTAAATGCATTTAATATAAAATGTGTACAGAGCTAAACTCGTTCTCTATTCTTAATGCTATCTATCTACACTCACAATGATCATGAATTATGAGGTATTCATTAATTGTCATCTTGAGTGTAGGGATATGAGATCTATTTAAGATTGCATATCAATGATTACCACTCAAATGGCTATATTTTAAACATCCACTATATAAAATAAAGTGCATCTTACTTTTGACAAGTCTATTAAAGTTGCTCTAATGATTTTGTTGATGGCTTCGACCTGACCGTTTACTACCGTGAGGTGTTTAGAAGTGTTTTTTGATTCCTAGTTCCTTTCAAGAGTCCCTGACCTTTTTATTGTCAAATTTTCATCTATTATATTATACGATTGAAGGGAGAATGTCGAACCAGTGTATGATGTGTCTTACAAAGGAAAATGAAAGTATTAGCTTCTGTGATTTTAGCCAGAGGTTTGGTCTTTACTCACTTTGTGAAATAATCGGTGCAACAATTGCATAGCTTGTGTTACTCTTCCTTTGGAATGGGACCTATAAACACAATCCCCCCACTTGGCAATGGCCCAAGGTTAGAAACCACTGTAAGCTCTTGGGATGGTTGCCTCTACAAGGTTAAGAAGCACTGGCACCTGTCATACTTTGCACAAATTAAAGTGTGTCCCTTTCCAAAGCAAGCCAATAGTATCATTTCTTAAGTACCTTTTGTACGAGTGTAGGTCCTCCAATGTGGTTTCCACATACACCTTCATGAATTTCTCGGATGATGTCAATTTGCATCTTCTCCTTTTGTGCATAGCACCTCATCTTGAAGAATAATGAATGAAATCCTTCGTTTAAGCTTGTGGGCTTCATCCATGTTCTCAGTAAGGCCTAATCCTTGAGAAATGTAATAATTGGTTGTATCGATGATGAAGTGCTTTCAATCCACATCATTTCTCCCTTATGAGATAGAGGGCCTGGAGAGGTACTCAATGGACATTTTATTGAGCGACCCGAAATCCTTACTACTA
The DNA here is from genome assembly GCF_002742605.1 of Olea europaea var. sylvestris. NCBI lineage: Eukaryota > Viridiplantae > Streptophyta > Magnoliopsida > Lamiales > Oleaceae > Olea > Olea europaea. The sequence continues at coordinate 185,136 of NW_019265184.1, forward strand.
GCCAAATTTGATAGGGCTCCAACAGGACATTTTCAAAGGTTCGAAATTTGCACCAGTTCAAACTTTTGAAAGGTAGGAAGAGATCCATAATCTGTTTGAGATATGTTGCCATGCCTTTATCTCTTGCGATGAAGTTGTCATTGTCGTAGCTCACTACTAATTGAGAACTGCTACTTATAAGTAACATCTTCAATTGTATCCCCTTATCCAATTTGAGGCTAGCTAGGCGGGCCTCATACTCAGCAATATTGTTAGAGGCATTGCATCAAAACCTATCGTACGATTAAACTTGTGACCTTCTGATCTTACTAAGGCTATACTTGTCCAAAAGCTTGTCTCTCCGAAGGAGCCATCTATGATGAAGCTCCAAGTAGAGGGCAACGGGGTCCATTGTCTTCTCTATTTCAAGGACATTGGTGAACTCCGCTATTAAGTCTGCTAGGATTTGACCTGTAATGGAAGTCGTTGGCTTGAAGACAATGTTGAACTCACTTGGGTACTCACTTCATCAACTTCCTAGAAGCTTCAAGCTTTTGAAGCACTTACTTGAGTGAAAAAATTTTCAGCACATATATATTATGGGCCTAGAAGTATGACATAAACTTTATTAAAGCGATAACGAGTGAGAAAGTGAGATTCTCCACATCTGGGTAGATGGATTAGCTAGTAAAAGGGCCTTGCTTACATAGTAGATAGGCCATTGGCTAATGCCTTCTTCTCTTATAAGAACTAAATCGATTGCCTCTTCCGATACAGCTAGATATTATAGCTAAGTTCATCAACCTTTGGTTTGGAGAGGATGGTGGACTGCCTTAGGTGCTTCTTTAGCTCCTGAAAAGCCTTTTTACACTTCTTATTCTATTGAAATTTCTTTCTTTCTATGAGTATTTTGAAGAAAAATGATTTATCGGTGGCTTTTGAGACAAAGCAACTCAAAGCTGCCATTCATTAGGTGATGCTCTGAACTTCTTTAGGATATTTAAGGTACCTCATCTCTATCGAAGCCTTGATCTTTTCAGGACTGGCCTCAATACATCTTTGGTTGATCGTGTAGCCTTTCAGAGGCAACAACAGAAATGCAATAAATCATCCTATACCTCCCTAGAATTTGGAAAGCAGCATCCAGGTGTTTGACATGGTCTTTTAAAGCATGTCATCCACATATTCCTACATGATTTTTACAATGAGGTCAAGAAACATTTTGTTGACAAGCCTTTGTAGGTGGTTATGACTTTTTTCAACCCAAATGATATTACCTTGTAGCAATAAAGACCTCTATAATTGATGAAAATTTTGTTCTTTCTTCTACGAGATGTATGAGAATTTGATTATAGCCTGAATAAGCGTCCATGAAGCTCAACAACTCGTGCCCCACGATGGAATCCATGAGTTGGTATATCCTAGGAAAGGAGAAACAATATTTTGGGCAAGCTTCGTTAAAGTTGGAAAATTTTTTACAGACCCTCCAATTGTCATTGTTCTTACATATGATGACTAGATTGGAGATTCACTTCAGATGTATGGCCCCTCTAATGAATCCATTGGTTATCAATTTTCCACATCTTCTTTAAGGGCTTCATACCTGTTAAGGTTAAAGATCCTTCTCTTTTATCTATGTGAAATAACCTTGGGATCAATTTTGAGATAATGACAGCTAACCTTTAGATCAATGGCAATCATGTCCTCATGTCTCCAAGCAAAGATATCAAAGTCCTTGTGCAAGAAACTCTTAAGCTTCTTTTTCGTTTCTAGTGGCAAATCACTTCCCAATTGTAGTGATCGATGGGACCTTGAGGAACTACGAGGAAGCTCTCCAATTCTTCCACTAGAGTCGTTTGTAAATTGAATTCCATTATACAAAGGTCCAACTATCATATATAGTCATTTCTTCAAAGGTCCTCACTTCCTAAGGGGCATCTATCATCTCGACGTCTTACCCTTGTTTAGGAGGCCGCCTTCTTTAGGTACGTCAACCATTTCGATGTCATGTAACACCATATCGATATCATGGAGCTCAACTTTACTTAGGGAGGACTTCAAGTAACATTCCCTACCATTTGATCACCTCTAACCGTGGTAATGCCATGTTCCATGGGGAACTTTATGCATAGGTTATGGATAGAGGTAATGACCTATAGATCTTTAAGGGCATGTCTTCCCCTTACTCCATGGTAGGTTGACCTACCATAAGGGACTTCATATAGCCCCCGTTTGGTAGCAATTTTTTATCCAAACAAAACAATTTTTTGACCTTTATTTCATTATTCCAACGGTCATTTTTGACTTCTTTACTCATAGGTGGCCCACTTTTCTTTTTAACGGTCAAAAATAAATTCTCATAATTACTATCGAACAGGCTCATAGTGACCAGCTGATTGAGGAGGTGTGCCATTCTACCATAAGGGTAATTATTTTCTTTGGGATGATGCTTAGTTGGTGAACTTGTATAATGGAGGTCATGGGAGTCAGCTTGCTATCCACCATCATCTTGTCATGGGTGACACCAAATAGGATGTTAACGGATGTCCCATTGTCCATCGACATGTGCTTCAACCCATTGCGTGCTAAGACAGTCCTTATCACCAAGGCATCGTAGCCGAGGTAGTGCAGACTCGTTGCGTCTCCTAGGGTAAAGGTGGTGGATTGCACATTCCTAGCCTCACGGGGGGGTTTTTGTTAACTCTGTAGCTAGCCGTCTACGTGAAGGTGATTGACCATTTGGATCAGTTGTGCCTTCTAAGTAAAAATTTAAGACATCCATTTCTCAATCATCTTCTTAGGAAATCTGAAGGTGTCCAACGTGATACATATAGGTTAATCAAGGGAATTGTACGGATACTATAAGTTTAGGTAATTTTGTATTTCTCGCGTTTTAGAAAGACTATTATAATTAATTACATTATCATTTTCAGTTGTTACAATAATGATCATTCGATTAAAAATATTAACATAAAATTTACATGTTGTCGTTAAAAACCAACATGTAACTAGACGACAATATATTACGTCAAGTCAGCAAAGTTGGAGATTTGACAATTGAGGATTAAACACATTCAAATGAAAATAGCATAATTCAACTATAACTTTGGCTAGATTTACTCGATCTAAAATCGTATGATTTAAATTTTCATTTTTAATTTTAATTCTATGTTTTATACTACGATCCTATTTTTAACTCAATCGGTATTTTAGGGATGTTAAGAGCATATTCAATAAAAAAATAAAATGAAAATCTTGTACACATTAAAGAGCATATTTAAATTTAAAGAAAGTAAAATTTTTAAACTCCAACACTATTCTTCATTTACTTTTTTATGTAAATATTTATTGTTTTTCCCTCATCTTTAATATACTCTTTTTACAACCAAATGGGGAGCATTGCAATTCATTTAAAGCATTTAATATAAAATGTATACAAAGCTAAACTCGTTCTCCATTTTAAAATAATAATGCAATCAATCTAGACTAACGACGATCATGAATTTCGGTTGTATTCATTAATATGTCATCTTCAATGTAGGGAGATGAGAATTTAAGATTGCATATCAATGATTACCACTTAAATGCCTTTATTTTAAGCATCAACTCTTTAAAATAAAGTGCATTTTACTTTTGAAGAGTTTATTAGAGATGCTCCAAAAAGTTTGAAGCCAAAAAGAAGAATTATTTTTTGAAGTTTAAGTTCTACAATTTGAGCAACTTAATATAAGGGTAATTAGAACAAAACGTCATTACCTTTCAATGTTATTGTGCAAAACATTATCACCTTTCATTTTCACCCCTACTTTCATCTTTCATTACGAAAAATGTCATTTTCATCCAATTTCTCAACAAAAGAATGTAAAATAATAAATATAACCTCGTAAGGAAATAAAACAAAAAAAATTAAAAAAATTAAAAAAAGTAGTAGTAGTAGTAGTAGTAGTAGTAGTAGTAGTAATAATTAAAGAACAAATTGCAAGTATGTCCAAACGTTTTAAAAATTGCAAATGAGTCCAAATAAATTATTAAAAGAGCAATTAGCACAAAACATCCATACATTTCAATATGATTGTGCAAAACATACATACATTTCATTTTTATTTTTATTTTATCCTTATTTTCACATTACTTTACGAAAATTATCATTTTCATCTATTTTCTCAATAAAAAGCTATAAATAACGAATATACCCTCCAGAACAAATTACAACTATACTCCCAAATTTTTCAAAAAATTACAAACCTCGTAGTCTTCACTTGCCTTTAATTACACATATTCAATATCACTAATCATATAAAAATAAATTTTCTCCCTTTCCAACAATTTTTATTTCAATAATACCACCACGAAAATAAATTTATTAATTTCAAACTAATCTACATGTTATGTGTACATTTAATATACAATAATGCTACTCCTACACACTTGGGTTACAAAGTAAGGTAACAAAGTGATGTGGACGGCCAGGATTAAAACGCTACGGACGACTGTGATTGAATCATCAAAAATAATTGTGAAACATTAGTCTCCAAACTGAAATCCGTATCTGATTTCTCTCTCCCCTGTTATTCTTCCTTCCTCATTTGTCTCTGACTTTCGTTATCTCTCTCCCCCATTATTCTTCTTCATTTTCTCTCTCCTAGAATGGAACCCTTCCCGAAGCACTAACCTTTGGCAGTCGGCACCAGCAGTTGCTGCACCTCCCTCCGGCATCACTATTTATTTAAAGAATGTCACGTCACAAACAAATTTACTATTAGATACGGTGAGAGTTTAGAATAAATCACCTCCCTTGCATTCAATCAACCGTCGAGCCCACTAACTTCACGAAGTTAGATCCGACGAAACTTTAGAGATATGGTTTATTGATCTTTATTGGTTGGGTTATGTTCGATTTTTAGAGAAATGCTGTGAAATGCAAATTGGGTTATATGGTTGCTATAATTTCGGTCTTTGGGTTGCTATTACTAACTTCACGAAGTTAGATCCGACAAAACTTTAGGTATGGTTTATTGATCTTTATTGGTTAGGCTATGTTCGATATTTAGAGAAATGCTGTGAAATGCAAATTGGGTTATGTGGTTGCTATAAATTCGGTCTTTGGATTGCTATCAGATCATTTATTGTATTAAAGGGCTGCTGGGCTGTTGTTTTGGTACTGTCAAACCATGAGTTGTTATGGTGGTGTTCTGTGTATAAGCTGGATTTTAGACCTGGGATTTGAGTTTTTCTGAAGTTTGAAGTCTGGAATTTATGCTATAATTATTGTTCGATTTTCATGTTTGCTGGTTTATTTTACTGGGTTCAATTCAGCAAGACAGAATGTCGTGAACATTTTGTGAAAAACGGGTACTGGATTATGCTGAAAATGTTGACAATTTTGTGAAAAAAAGGGGTACTGGATTATGCTGAAGAATGATAATTTTTCTTTATTTGCTGCTAATCTAAATACATGTATGTCAAGTTTCTGGGATTTTGCTTCATTTTCTCAAATGCCATGAACAAAGACAGCTATTAGTATTTGGAATGCAATTCTTGAAGCTAATATATATCATGTGGATTGCCTGTGTAATTTCGAATACAGTTCTTCTAGACTTTAATAATCATTGTGTGTGTTTATGTATCATGTTAATGCTTTATAGACATCTCAGTAGAATTTATTATAGTTTATGATTAAATTATTGATAATTTCATATTCACTGTCACGATAGAATGCAGGGAAAGAACTCAGGAATTTGCCATGGCTGTAGGGGTGTTGGCACTTCTTTGGCGATTGTCCGATAAAACGCCGATGCCCAGATTGTGCAAGAGGATTTCAGAAGTTTTTTGTGGTGGAAAAAGAAACTCGTAACAAAGGCAAATTCTTCAAATGTTACAGTCAGAAGTGTGGTTTTTGGGATTGGTGCGAACCAGGAGAAGCAATCGGCGAATCTAGTAACGCTAGTGTTACGTTGGCTAAACTAGCGGCACAAAAAGAAATTGATGATTTGTCTCAAACATTAGAATCTCAAGTGCGACTTAATGACGATGAGGAACTTTTGATTTTTGTGAACGTGAACTTTACCATTCGCCATGGAAAACCACCTACCGAACGAGACAATAAGGGAAAGGACAAGACATAGTGTAGTTGGTTAAGTCATGTAATGTCTTTTTTTTGGTGATGTAGTCTTTTGTGTAATATGTATTTTTTTTGGTGATGTAGTCTTGGAAGCATTATTCTGATAGAAATCTGTCTGTGGTGTAATGGAACATTTCAGATTTCTGTTGTTATTCCAGTAGTTATTAATCTGCATATTTGAAGCCATTTAACGTGCATCCACATGTATACTATTTCACATGAGTTTTGAACGTGCCATAACGGCCTTTATTAATCGCTGTAAATTGGAAGGCTAACTCATCATAAAAGCAAAACCATTTGACACTTGAAACATAAGTTAATGCACAAATTAAAATCAAAACTTTCATTACGCAAAATTGAAAGATCCCTTCCAATTGAGTCACATTCAACAGTTTAAACATGACAAGGAACAATTACAAAAGTGGAAAATTTGCAAAAGTCACTATAATAACATTGTGGTCGATCTTTACAAAAGTCAGTGTAATTACAAAAGTGGATACTTTATGAAAGTCACTGTCATTACTTTCGAGTTATCAGTTTTCTGAAAACTGGCTTGGGACATGCATAGGAAAAGGCAACGGGTTGAAGGTTGGACTATGAACTGGGTCGAACCAGATGCTTCCTAAATTGGTATTCCAGCCTGCCTCTGACAGATGTTTCAGTCTGTAACAAAGTATCAAGCAATCAATCAAGAAGCCCATAGCATAAACAATAAAAAACCACATAAATTAAAAACGAACAATATACCGTCAAATTGGGGATATTAATATGCTTCGATATCAGACTCTTTCCTTTTGTTTAGTTTGACCATGCCTACATGTGCACCATAACCACCGATAATTACTACACAACAGGAACTGAATACAAGAGTGACATTAGAATGTACCTTTGATTTATTCGATCTCGCCTCCAACGGGCCTTTTCTACGTTTAGTCCTAGGTGCTCCCTTCCTCTTCGATGTTTTCGGATCCCTTACAATACCGCTTCCTATTTTTTTAGATAGAATACACTATGAAGTGCTTGAATTACTATCGAACTTTGTTGAACTAAGTTCTTTCTTTTGAAGTTGTATCCAATCCATGATCACTCTATACTTCCCTTCATTGTCTGCTGCAAGGTTTGCCACCGCTGCAAACGAATAACGCATATCGTCATACCTCATTTGTGCTGGAGTGGTAACCAAACCATCATAGTGAACGACAACCCTCGTGTGTGCCCTGCTAACATCTTTCCTCCACCTCCGCAAAATGTACCGATCCAGCATGACAGTAAAGTCATTACGTATCAAAACTACAATTGCATGCCTACACAATATTTCCCGAAACTCGAACAGGTGATAACTGCAATTTACTTCACATTTCTCTCTATTAAACCACACCAAAAATATTGTTTTCTTTTGCCGCTCGCCACAGACTATGTCTTCACGTACTTCATACTTCGTCCCCATATGTCCCTCTACTGCAAATATTAGATCGCAATACATTTTTCCCGTAAACTCGGATTGAACCTCTCTAAACTTCGAAATGGTATAGCATAACTGATATTGCTTCTCAATTTCGTATGTTGTTGCACCCGGTAAGACTTGAGAGAATGACTTAAAATTAGCAATAAACTCCTTTTCAACCTTATTCTGTAATGCTCGTTCGTACTGCTCGACGAACTGTTTCAATGATGTTTTTGCATGTACATAACCATTGAAGAAGGTATTCATACTTTCACTTCTTTGTGTCGTTGACATGCCAGCCCAAAAGGTTGTTCTCAGGAAACAAGGCACCCATCGAATTCTGTTCTCGTACAATCTGGACAACCAAACATTATCATGCAACTCATACATTTTGATCATATCTCTCCAACCTTCCTCAAATTCTTTGATAGACTGTGAATCATAAACCAATACATGTACACTCGAAAATATCGAAGCTTTATCCACGTGGTATCCAAATTTTTCTGGCAACTTCTTCAAAATATGCCACAAGCACACCTATGTTTTGTATTTGGGAAAACTATTTCAATTGCATTCTGCATGGCTCTATCTTGATCTGTAATTATTCCATGTGGAGCTTTATCACCCATGCACTTAAGCCATGTTTTGAACAACCAAACAAAGGTATTAGTGTCCTCATTCGATACCAAATCGCAACCCAACAATGTCAATTGCCTATGATGATTAACGCCAACAAACGGGGCGAAGGGCATGTCATACTTATTTATAAGATAAGTTGTATCGAACGTGACAACAGCCCTGAACTCTTTATATGATTGCCTACACCGATTGTCTGCCTAGAAGACATTCTTCAACCGTGAATCATCATTCAAGTCAATACTGAAGAAAAATCCCAAGCATTTTGCTTGCATTTCAGAAAAGTAATAATGTATTGCAGCTGCATCACCCTCACCAAGTCTGAGTCGTTCCACTTGTTCAATGTAGTTACGGCAATCCTTTTCGACATACGTCATATTCTCGTAACCACTTGCTTCAATGACTGCAGAGTTAAAACTTTTATGTAATGGTATTCCTGCTATGTCATTCACTTCAAGCTTCCGTTTTACGTGGGCACTCAACACTCGGTTGCACCGATATAACCTCGACTTAGTAGGACTTGCCTCATGGTTGTGTTCTAGATGGACAGTGTTAAGTTTCCAATAACCATGGATATCTAAAGATGCAGATATTCTAGCTTTATAGCCCATTTAAATTGTTGGCTACGATTTCAGAGAAGTGCTTGAATTATTGCTTTTTCGTCCTTCACGACTGCATGTGAACGTGACAAATTTCAAAACCCTAGCATCATCCCTCGATGAAGTCCTCTTTCTAATTGGAAAACCCACGACATAAGCATATCTCGCATAAAAATCATATACTTCTTTTTCATCATTGAACTTCATGCCAACCTCAGGCGTAGTCAAACTATGTCTTCCTTCCATGTCACATTCCACAACATTCACATTGTCCTCGACATAATCATTTTCAGATTCTGTGCACAAAATTTCTTCCATATTCTCTTCGCCTGCGAAACAGGAACACATCCATTATTTATGCATTCAAAATGCTATATATGAATCAAGACATAGCTCTGTTAAGTGCATATATGTTCCACCAATCTTCCACGGACTTCATCATACATGAAGATTCTTAACTCAGTTATTTACACATGACAATTTTAGCTCAACAGAAACAACAATTGCAAAATTACTTTTGTAGCTAGAATAATGGTAAGAGAATTACATGTCAATTAAACTAGATTAAACATATTCTAGCTCAACATAAACAACCAATTTTCAATCAATACAGAGCTGAAAGTAATTAAACTAGATTGAACATATTCTAGCTCAACATAAGTGATTCGGTTCGGAGCTGCACGATCTATTTCTGTTTCGGTTCTCTTTCTGAAAAATGCAATCACATTGTTAGAAATCTAGAATGACCTCTACATACCAAGAAAGCTAGCCAACTAAGAAGGCTTAAACCACAAGAAAAACGAGCTTTCCCCAAACTATAGATCAACAAACTGTAATGACAAACTATAAGCCAAAAATTGAACAAAAAAGGCCAACAAATTACTCAAGGAGCCAAACTTTGACAGAAACGTAAAGTGAGAAATATAAGAAGCAAAAAATTGATACATACCCATTCAAATTTTTTACCAGGACACCATGATTCTTTTCATTCTCTTTTCTCTGAGTTCTCTCTGCCTGCGATTCCAACACAATGGATTAGAATTGTTTTATGTCGAAAATGAAGCAGAAAGTGTGAATAGAAAATGTCCAGTGATAAAACTCGGGGAGGGTAAGAGAAAAGAATGAGTGAATAGAAAAGTTCCAGTAATAAAGCTCGGGGAGGGTAAGAGAAAAGAATGAGAACCTTCTTTCATAGATACAATCTCACACTGTCAGAGATAAAGCTCGTACTGCCGGACATAAAGCTCGTACTACTGCCAGAGATACTACTGCAATCTCGAATTGCCGAAGGAAATGGTGGTCACAGATACTACCCCGTTCCCGGTCTTCTCTCTCAGTTCTCTCTCCCCTGTTTTAATTGAGATTGACGACCCGGAACAAAACATTATTTCAGTTTGGCGCCTAATGTTCCACAATTATTTTGATGATTCAATCACATTCGTCCGTAGCGTTTTAATCTTGGCCGTCCACGTCACTTTGTTACCTTACTTTGTAACCGAAGTGTGTAGGAGTAGCATTATTGATTAATTCTAGATGGTTTCAAATGAGTATTTCTTATAACGTGACAAATGTAATAAATTAGGGGAAAAATACACTGCAGGCCTACAGTTGCTGAAATCATATGTGCTCGCACTTAAATCTTCTATCTAATTGTTAATTATTTATTTATGTACACTAATACTGAAAAATAAGATAATTTTTATTCAATAAATTCTTCTTTTTAACGTGTGTATTCAATGACTTTAGAATCAGCTTATTCTTCTCGAAATACATTAAAATTTAAAACCAACAAAAGCTTGTTCTTCTCGATATATTTTGTGCGTTAACTTTCTCTCTCAAGATAAAATAATCTAATTTTTTATTTATGATCAAACCATGTCTCCATGAAATATACAAATAAATAAAAACAAAATACAAATTTAGAATATTGTTGACCTCTTTTTTCCAGGGGTGTCATGGGCAAATCTTAAGTTGCACGTGGTCTTTTCCGATTATGGGAAAGAGGTAACTGCGTGCACTTGGACGATCAAGTCATTCAATGTATAGGTTTGAGTGTGAGATGTGCTAAACACGTGAGCCACTAAATGGTGAGGGGTCGAATCCGAGAGAGTTATAGAGAGAATAACATGAGCAAGTTTAAGTTGAGTGTATAAAATTGTATTACTTATAAATGACGTGTGAGCTTTTATACTTGAAGAGCTAGGTGTGATCTGACCGTTTGATGGAAGGACACGTGACCTCATCCCGATGGTTGAGGTTCATTTCCTAGGTGTCAATACATCAATCATAGGCTGGTTAACATTTCATCTTTCTAGAAAGTACCCATTCTAGTGCCTAAGTCTGAACTCTGATTTATAGACCGTCAATTTGACATTGGCATCTACTGCAAACATGTCACGTCAATCAATAGTAGGCAAATTTTGTACGAAACATCTCTTAAAGGAAGACGTGAAGCGAGAGGTGATTTTAATTAAATGAGGATTCTGATTGCCTCAAACTTCTTCCATGCAACATGCATAACGTCTCGTCTAGGCTATAGAGGTCGGCCTCTATATGTCACCTCGTCTGAGGTGTTGTATCACCTCGATTTCTTTATCTATGGCTCACTTTGACCACGTAAGAGGATAATGTGGAGTGCGGACCTATTTGGCTTGCTAGTTGGTGAGCAAGAGTCTTGTCAAAAGAGGCATAATAGATATCACAAAAGATTGCGCTAAATACAGAAGAATTTCTATCTCCTATAAGATCTAATTTTTTTCTACCATCATATGCCAATTTATAAAAAACCTCTAGAAAGCTATATAAATTACAAACAAATTTAAAATGTCATCAAGCATTAACATTAAATAAAGTAATAAAACAATCGCAAGGAATTTAAAATAAATGATCAATTAATTAATTAAAGTGTTAACAGAGTTTCATGTCAACCTTAACTACAAAGTGTTTAGCCTATCGTGTTTTGGTTATAAAAATATAAGATAAAAAATGAATGCATAACCTCGAATAATTAAGAGGAATAAAAAATAAATAAATAAATAAAAAAGGAGGGTTGTCAAAAATATCCAAACTACGTTGAATTCCCTATAATTTTACTCTCAAGAATATTATGTAGCCCATGTTGGATTATCTTTACTTTAATTAATTTCTTATACTTATTTTCAACCATATATTCACTTAATAAAATTTTTTACACGTAAATTCAAAACTTTTCATTACATTTTAATCATATATTCTCCAAAAAAAAAAAATATTATTCAAAACTATGGGGTTGTTTGAGACCCATTTTTCTCAAAAAAATGTATTTTGAAATAGTGTTATGATGGAATATGTGCAGTTAAAAAATAAAGAAAAGTTTTGAATTGACGTATAATATTATTTTATTGAAAATATGTAGTTGAAATAGTGTCAAATCACTATTAAAAAATATATTTTGATGTAAAAATAGGCTCAAACAATATGTTTTTTGAGTTTTAAATTTGCAAATAGGGGCACAATATGGTAAGGAACTCTCTCTCTCTCTCTCTAATATTGCGTAGTAATAGTATGGAATCCTCCTCTATATGACTCACTTGGGTTTGTTCCTTATATAGTCCCTAAATTGTCATTAGAATAAAACTGGTTGGACAGGAATTGGAAATAGGCCGTAAAAATAGGCCAATTTGGCAGATTGTGATTGAGTGTTTTTGTCTTTTTTTTTTCCCTTTTTTTTCTTTTTCTAACTTCCAATGATAAATTGTCAAATGTTTTCTTAAATGAAAATCTATCATTGAACCTGGATATCTAGCATGGTAAATTGTCTTCAAAGTCACGAAAAAATATTACCCAAAGTGTCCTCGAATCTCGAATAAAAAACTGGAGTCCCGATCAACATAAAAGCCAACTGCGGAACCAACATTGAAGAGCAAGTTCTTTCATTTTTTTTTTTTGAAACTATTTTATATAGGCAGACAAAATGGATTAGGGTTTTAAAAAAAAAAAAAAATCATTTTCCTGACAGTCTTATCGTCTAAAGTTGTGCTGTCAGTTCATCAATCTTCGAACATTAAAAATCAAGTTAAAATGGAGTTCTTAGATTGAAATTTCACCACAAATTTCTCTTTCTTGGCCTAGTGACTTTGTGGGATTTGAACTATTTCGTTCTTTTTCTTACCTAGCTTCCTCCACAAAGAAAAAAAAAAGAGGGTAACCGCCTATGAAAGTCTTGTTTGTTGGAAAAAATTCCAACTTTGTGGCCACACATGTACATTTATTAGAATGTGTGGTGCTATTTTAAAGTAAATATAGTCGATAAAGTGATCCATTGGATTTAATTTTGGACTAATGAGTATTAAATTTTATGGGATTAAAGTGTAGAGACCAGAAGGTGTTATTTTGAATTGATGAGGGGCCGATTTGAAATAACTTAAAGTTAATAACTGCCAATAGCAGTTATTTTAAAAGTGGTTATGGTCCCCAATTTGAACGTGATTTTCTTTTGATGATATCTCTGCATCCCCATTAACAGAGACTTTTCAAGAAAACCAAAAGGAAGGAAAATCACGTATCAATTGGAAGATCAAAACCCAATTAAAGCAGTAAGATTCATGGATCAAGGTATGTTTCCGCACTTTTTGTTGTCTCTTTGATTTCAACATGGAATTTATGATTTTATGAAAGGATTTTATGAATATGGTTCCTTTCAAATTTATGCAACAAGTGGTATCAGAACCATCCATTGTTGAAATCTTTGAGAAATTGAAATAATTTAGTATTTTTTTTTTGGTTATTGTTATGGATCTTCCATGATGTTATGTGAAATTTAAATTTCTGCAATTTTTTTTTAAGATTTTCAAATTTAACTATTTGGATTCATTATTGTTGAATTTGAGAATTGTTTAGGATATTATTTATGGTTATAGATCTAGATCCAGTAAAAGATTTTAGAATCTAAAGTTTTGAAATTCTATTTTTTTGGTTTTGGTTTAAAAAAAAAAAAAATTTTTTTTTTACTGGATCTGGCCGGCGGCGGTGTCGTCGCTGGCGCTGGCTGCTGCATTTTGCAGCAGCGTGCAGGCAACAGCCGGGGCACTGCTGCCGGCGCAATGGCTTCTGACCGGCGCCGTATAAGAGAGAGAGAGAGAGAGAGATGCCTTACAGCCGGGTGGTTTTTTGGGGGCGGGGGCCTGGGGGGCAATTTTTTGAAATCTCGGGCCTTTGTTTGAATTTTCAATTAGGGTTTTAAAATTAAAATTTTTAAATTCAGTCCCTCAGCTTTGTTATCCATCCAAGTTGGACCTTAAGGTTATGGGTTTAATAATTCAGCCCCTAAATTTTGGAAAATTATTTAATCTGGGCCATTAAACTTTTGAATTTTGCAATTAAAGTCCCCAAAGTTCATAATTAATTAAAATCAGCCCTTAAAGTTTTAAAATTTTTCAAATTTTGATCCCTAAAGTTTTGAATTATTAACCCTAGGTCCCTAAACTTTCTAAAGGCATCTAATAATGCAAAATTAGTGATTCTCTCTCTATAATTTTGGTACTAAAGACTCCCTTAAGAGGAATAATTAAGATTTAATTATGTGGAACAATAAAATTCAAATATTTTGGTAATTTATTCATAATAAATTAAGGTTATCTAGCATTTTAAATAAACTAATTGAAACAATATGTCGCCAAAGTGACCTCTTTTGTGTAGATTGGCTTATTTGGATGTTTAGATGTGTGTATGTTTCTTCATGCGGGTATTAGTCGGCCCAAAGGAAGGTTAATACTTGGCCGAATTACATACATACTTGTGGTGGTGAATGTGTGACAATTATAAGGTTTCCATGTAAATAATAAATCAATCCAAAGATAGGTTTATTATTTGACAGGAGTTATTGTCAATGTTCGATCACTACACCGAGAATACCACTTGCAATTAGTATTACTGTCCAAAGACTTTATATTAATGTTGCACTAGGTATCTTGAGATGGGGCTTACCATTATTTGAATTTATTGTTTATTAAATATGGATATGAGCATAATTAATTGTTTCTTTCTGTTCTCTCTACAGCTAGTTCATCTGCTACTACAATATCTGCTAATGTCAATTCAATTCCCATACTTAATGGAACAAACTTCAAGGATTGGAAAGAGAACATATTGATTGTTCTTGGCTGCATGGATCTTGACCTTGCACTTCGGGTTGAGGAACCCACTCCTCTTACGGAAGAAAGTTCTCCTGATGAAAAGAGGAACTTTGAGAGGTGGGCTCGCTCAAATCGCATGAGTCTAATGATCATTAAGCGCGGCATTCCGGAAGCCTTTAGAGGTGCAGTATCCGAAGGGATAACTAATGCCAAGGAGTTCCTTGTCGAAATTGAGAAGCGTTTTGTGAAAAACGATAAGGCTGAAACAAGCACGCTTTTGCAAAGCTTGATTTCAATGAAGTACAAGGGTAAGGGAAACTTAAGGGAGTACATCATGGAGATGTCTCATATTGCTTCAAAACTTAAAGGTCTAAAGCTCGAGCTATCTGATGACTTGCTCGTTCATTTGGTATTGATCTCGCTTCCTGCATAGTTCAGTCAATTTAAGGTCAGTTATAACTGTCAGAAGGAGAAATGGTCTTTAAATGAGCTCATTTCATATTGTGTGCAAGAGGCAGAAAGGTTAAAGCAAGAAAGAACTGAAAGTGCTCACTTGGCAAGCACTTCTAAGGATAAGGGCAAGAAAAAGAAGAAGGAATATGAAGCTGCTCCTAAGGGTCCAGCACAAAGATACTTGTTTCTTTTGCCATCAGTCTGGACATATGAAGAAGGCTGTGCCAAATATCACGCATGGCGTACAAAGAAAGGTACACTTCTTACTTTGGTCTGTTCCGAGGATAATTTAGCTTCAGTACCTAGAAACACTTGGTGGATAGATTCTGGTGCTACTACTCATATAAGTGTTTCTATGCAGGGCTGCCTGAACTATCGAAAGCCAAGTGATGATGAAAGATACATCTATGAGGGTAATGGCAGATCGGTGGAAGTTGATGTAATAGGGACTTTTAGGTTGTTATTAAGAACTGGTTGTTATTTGGATTTGAAAGACACTTTCGTTGTACCGTCTTTTAGACGGAATTTAATTTCTGTTTCTTCGTTGGACAAATTAGGTTATTGTTGTTCATTTGGAAGCAATCAGTTTAGTCTTTCTTTAAATTCCAATATTATTGGTATTGGTTCATTATCTGCATATGATAACCTGTATTTGCTTGATATTATTGCATCATATAATGAGACATTGCATGTGGATTCACGTGGTACTAAACGTAAATTAAATAAAGAAAATTCTGCAACATTATGGCACAAGCGCTTAGGTCATATCTCAAAAGCTAGAGTTGAACGACTTGTGTCAGATGGTATTTTGGATTCCCTTGATTTCACCGATTTTGATGTCTGTATTGAGTGTATCAAGGGAAAACAGACCAAAACAAGGAGATTAGGTGCTAAAAGAACTTCAGATGTCTTAGAATTGATACACACAGATATTTGTGGACCATTCCCTACAGCTTCTTGGAATGGCCAACAATATTTTATATCATTCATAGACGATTACTCACGTTATGGGTACCTATATCTCATACATGAAAAATCTGAGTCACTGGACATGTTCAAAACTTTTAAAGCTGAGGTTGAGAATCAACTCAACAAAAGGATAAAAAGCGTTAGGTCTGATCGTGGTGGTGAGTACTACGACAGATATGACGGTTTAGGTGAACAATGTCAGGTAAACAATGTCCAGGACCATTTGCTAAATACCTAGAGGAATGTGGAATCATCCCACAATACACCATGCCAGGATCGCCTAGCATGAATGGTGTAACTGAAATACGAAACAGAACTCTTAAGGACATGGTAAGAAGTATGATTAGTCATTCCACCTTACCAAAATCACTCTGGGGAGAAGCATTAAAGACTGCAGCTTATATTTTGAACAGAGTACCAACTAAGGTTGCTGCTAAAACACCTTATGAACTTTGGACAGGCAGAAAGCCTAGTCTAAAGCATTTTCACATTTGGGGATGTCCAGCTGAGGCTAGGCCTTATAGGCCACATGAAAAGAAATTGGACTCCAAAACAATTAGCAGCTATTTTATTAGTTATTCTGAGCGATCCAGGGGCTATAAATTTTATGATCCCACACTTAAGTCAATTTTTGAAACGGGAACCGCAACATTTTTTGAGGATGTTGAGTTTGGGGAGAGAAATAAGGTTAGAGACATTGTCTTTGAGGAAGAAGTTGAGGAAGGATCGGTTTCGATTCCTACTATTGCTTTTGACAATGTACAGGTTTCTATACCTGTTGTTGATCAAGAAACATATCGAGAACCTCAACCAGACAATGTTGAAGTACCTCCCATCCAAAATGAGGTAATTATTCCAGAAATACAAACTCAACAACCTCAAGAGCCAATACCATTAAGGAGATCCACGAGAGAGAGGAAAAGTACTATTTCAGATGATTTCATAGTATTTCTCCAAGAACATGAGGAAAATAATGGAATGGTGGGAGATGATCCAATCAATTTCCATCAGGCCATGCAGGGTTCTAACTCTCAAAAATGGATTGATGCCATGAATGAGGAGTATAAGTCTATGCAAGACAATAAAGTTTGGGATCTTGTCCCATTACCTGAAGGAGTGAAGCCCATTGGTTGTAAATGGATTTTTAAAACCAAGAGGGATTCAAATGGTAATGTGGAAAGATATAAGGCTCGTCTTGTGGCTAAAGGCTTTACCCAAAAGGAAGGTATTGACTTCAAAGAGACTTTCTCTCCAGTTTCAACGAAAGACTCTTTAAGGACAATTATGGCACTTGTTACGCACTTTGACCTTGAGTTACATCAGATGGATGTCAAGACGGCGTTTCTCAATGGCGACATTGATGAGACAATTTATATGGTGCAACCAGAAAACTTTGTGTTAGGAGACTCGAAGAAAATGGTTTGCAAATTAAAGAAATCCATCTATGGGCTCAAGCAAGCTTCCCGTCAATGGTATCACAAATTTCATCAGGTCATTATCTCATTTGGTTTTGAGGTAAATGTCGTTGATGATTGTGTGTATCACAAGTTTAGTGGGAGTAAGCATATTTTCCTGGTTTTGTATGTTGATGACATACTGCTTGCCACTAACGATATAGGCATGTTGCACGAAACCAAGAGATTTTTATCAAAGAATTTTGAGATGAAAAATCTTGGTGACGCCTCTTTTGTATTAGGGATTCAGATACATCGGGATCGTTCTCGAGGTATTCTTTGATTGTCACAAAAGAGTTATATCGATAAAGTACTTAGGAGGTTTGGCATGCAAGACTGTAAACCAGGTGACACCCCTGTCGCTAAGGGAGACAAATTTAGTCTCAAACAGTGCCCACAAAATGACCTTGAAGCTAAGGAAATGCAGAAGATTCCCTATGCATCAGCTATTGGGAGTTGGGAGTCTAATGTATGCTCAAGTATGTACACGCCCAGACATAGCATTTATTGTTGGAATGCTAGGCAGATATTTAAGCAACCCTGGGATGGATCATTGGAAGGCAGCTAAAAGGGTTATGAGGTATCTAAAGAGAACAAAGGATTATATGCTCACATATAGCAGATCAGATCAGTTAGAGACCATAGGGTACTCCGATTCTGATTTTGCTGGATGCCAAGATAGTAGAAGATCCACATCAAGTTATATTTTTCTGCTAGCTGGAGGAGCTATTTCCTGGAAGAGTACCAAACAGACACTCATAGCTTCTTCTACCATGGCAGCAGAGTTTGTAGCATGCTATGAGGCATCTAATCATGGAATATGGCTGCGAAATTTTATCACTGGGCTGCGCATTCTGAATGGCATAGAAAGACCACTAAAGTTGTATTGTGACAACAACTCAGCAGTTCTATATTCTAACAACAACAGGAGCTCATCTAAATCAAAACATATTGACATTAAATTCCTGGTTGTGAAGGAAAGAGTACAGAGTGGACAGATTTCTATAGAGCACATTGGAACAAACTCCATGATTGCGGATCCGCTTACTAAGGGATTACCACCCAAGGTCTTTCATGAGCACACCGCTCATATGGGTGTTGTATTTTTTGAGGATATCATGTTTTAGTGGGAGTTTGTATTCTTATTGCTTTATATATGTTTAGTTCTTTGAACACATTTATGTATTTGGATATTTTCTGTACAGAAATAAAGTATTCAGTTCATTCCACTCTGTTATTATGTTCAGTACTGATCTCACTTAAGAAATAAGGTTGGACCAGTTGGAAATAGATATGTTCGGATCACATAACATGTAATTTCCATGCTACACTCCCATAATTGATCTATGTCATTTGGTTGTATGGGTGTACGTGACCATTGATGGATTTAGTCACGCTAAATGTGACGAAAATCACTTTGATCCTACATCGATGTAACTAATGGACGAGATTGTTTGGAAATACCTTTAATAACTATAGCACAATTTTGAGCTCATAAGTCTGTGTACATTTATAATGTAACATATTTGGCCCAGTGGGAGATTGTTGGAAAAAATTCCAGCTTTGGGGCCACACATGTACATTTATTAGAATGTGTGGTGCTATTTTAAAGTAAATATAGTCGATAAAGTGATCCATTGGATTTAATTTTGGACTAATGGGTATTAAATTTTATGGGATTAAAGTGTAGAGACCAGAAGGTGTTATTTTGAATTGATGAGGGGCCGATTTGAAATAATTTAAAGTTAATAACTGCCAATAGCAGTTATTTTAAAAGTGGTTATGGTCCCCAATTTGAACGTGATTTTCTTTTGATGATATCTCTGCATCCCCATCAACAAAGACTTTTCAAGAAAACCAAAAGGAAGGAAAATCACGTATCAATTGGAAGATCAAAACCCAATTAAAGCAGTAAGATTCATGGATCAAGGTATGTTTCCGCACTTTTTGTTGTCTCTTTGATCTCAACATGGAATTTATGATTTTATGAAAGGATTTTATGAATATGGTTCCTTTCAAATTTATGCAACATTGTTTGCAGGCGTACAACCTAATCTATACGGACCAAAGAGCAGTGAAACTTCCAAGTCCCAGCCATGGTTGCAAGAAAGCTTGCCGGGCTGCAGTCCGCATTTTTCCCAGATATGCAGTTCGGTTCCTAAACGTATGAATGGCAGTTTTGATTTTTGAAATTCATGCACGTATAATTTTCAACGGTCTACCATTTTAATTCACAATTTTGAATTGCAATTCATGTTTTGTGTTAAATTTCAAACAACAATGCATCATGTACATCTTAGTGTACAATTTTGTGTACACTTCACCAAGTGTCGATATCCGATTTGACAGTTAAAAAAAAAAAAAAAGAAAAAACTTACTTTTTATCAATCACGCGTTGTCAACTCGGATGATGTACATGATCTATGAAGCATTGTTGCATATACTTATCGCCTTTGTACCATTTTAGTCCTCAAAGTTTCTCAGTTAAATTGTGCTGCTCGTTTTTACACTTTTTTGGTCCATTTTTTCTTTTTATTTAATTAGAGTGGAGTGTAGATTTGTCTTTTTATACTATCTTAACTATCAAACTGAATGAATTTTGAAGATGGAAGAACGCTGCTAACAATCACACGTCCGGACAAAATTCATAGATTTCTGTTTGTTTTGAATTGACTAAGAGTTTTTTAGTATGTCATTATATTGTGAAATGAAGAATCTAAGTGTGGAGCTTGTCAGGAAATTAGAGCATAAATTTTGAACAAAGATCTACACAGATACACCGTCGAAAATATAATTGAATTTGAAATTCAAGCATATTAGGTATACAACATTTTTTACGCTATCTTTGACAGTTCTCATATCACGGATAAGCGATTAAAATAATTGTGAAACCCGGCTGTCAAAAAGAATGTACGGCATCTGATGCTGTGCACTCAGCCATTTTCAATATATTAATGATATGAACTGCGTCCCATATTAATTCACTGACTCTCTCTCTCTCTCTACTTTTCTGGTATTTGATTTCCAGAGCTATAACCTCCATTTCCGCTTTCGTTAACTTATCTATCTATCCCCATGTCATCGGACGAAGATGAACCGTGGACCCGTTGGCTTTTCTCTCCTGAGTCCTATTACGCAAGTGAACTTATCGATGAACGGTTCAGTGGGCTCATCAATATTGTGGTCGAGTATATATCAAGATTGTCGCCCCATCATGAAATGTTTGTATTTGATATTTCACACGGTCTTGAAGAATATATACAAAGAGATAGAAGAGACTTCATGGATATTGATAATTTCGGGGACCTTTACCAAAAAGTAATGCTTTGTGGGCAACAGCTTAAGGTTTTCTTCAATGTCCCAAACCAGACTATCCTGTCGAGTGTTACTCCTACTCTCGACCCTAATGAAGCTGCTGCAGTCCTAATCAACTTTTTTCTCCTAATGGTAGAAGCCATCCTACGTTTTGAGGAAGATTTAATTGATTGTGTAAAGGGTTCAATCGAAATTCTCCGGACGGAGCTTGAATTTCTTATTACTTTTCTTGGTGATAAAGCAATGCATTTGCACCCGACCGAGAATATAGTGATCGATATCGAAGCTGTGGCCAATGAGGTAGGAAGTTTCTTTTATTCCTTGTTTTTCACGATTATTGTATTCACCGCAAATAGTAGAGTGGAACCTACCAATAGTACAATAAATGACATCGAAGCTGTGATC
Source organism: Olea europaea var. sylvestris (assembly GCF_002742605.1). Classification (NCBI taxonomy): domain Eukaryota; kingdom Viridiplantae; phylum Streptophyta; class Magnoliopsida; order Lamiales; family Oleaceae; genus Olea; species Olea europaea. The sequence continues at coordinate 206,624 of NW_019265184.1, forward strand.
AGGAAGGTAAAACGTTACTTGTGTGTCCCGAATCACTTATGGTATGACCTTCTACATCCTATGAGAATTCTTTATTGGCTTGTTGTAAATTGCCCCCCCTGGGGTATGGAACAAAGGATTATTCGGCGCTATGAAGGGCTGTGTATAGGAAGGGATATACCATTGCAAGACACTGAAGATATCAAATCTCTGTTACGAAGTTTCATACATTTCTTCATTTACACCGAGACTAAAACATTGAATCTTGCACTTTCATATTTGTTAAGGAAGTTTGATATCTTGAAAACAAAGATCAAGAAGCACTGCAACACAGTCTCGAAGATGCCGAGTGATATGGCTCCAAAGACTTCTGTGGTTTCACCCTTCATTGTTGATTCCGTTCTTGATGATCTCATGGACCTAATAAATAACAAGTCTGACAAGATTGTTGGTGTGAACAATCAGATTGTAATGCTTCATGAGGAGCTAATGTTATTGGGATCTTCTATCAAGGACGTAGCGGTGCAGCAGGAAGAAGAATATGAAGAACTTGTGATTCGAGCTGGAGAAATGGCATATGAAGTTGAATATGTTATAAACTCATTTCCTCATGTTTGGTATCTCGCCCTCCGGCTTCCTCAACTCATTGAGAAGATTCAGCTTTTTACGATGGTTATCAAAGAAATAAAAAATAATGTTGGTGCAGCTGGAACGCCAGAAGTTGCAGAGTATCCGGATGAACAAGTAGAATCGCAATCAAAAAAATCTCCCGTTTTGGAAGACACTATTGTTGGGTTTAAGAAAGTGGCAATTGAAATTGCAGAACAACTTGTTAGAGGAACAGTCCACCTGCAAATTATTTCCATATTTGGGATGCCTGGACTTGGTAAGACCACTTTGGCAAATAAACTGTACAATGATCCCTCTATTGTCTATCATTTTTACAAGCGTTCCTGGTGTGTTGTTTCCCAAACATATAATAAGAAAAATGTGTTGATTGAACTTTTGAGCTCAATAACTCAAGGTAAGAGAGAGACATTTATGAATATGGAGGAAGAAAGTTTGGCCGAAAAAGTGTACAAAAATTTAAAGGGAAGGCGATACCTTATTGTGATAGATGATATATGGGATGTCAATGTGTGGAATGATTTGAGAAGGTATTTCCCAGATGACGGAATTGGAAGCAGAATCTTATTCACCACTCGGAATAAAGAAGTTGCTTCAAAAGCTTCTTCTTATAGTGTCATAAATGTACTTCCTTTTCTGTCAGATGTTGAATGTTGGGAATTACTACAACGGAAAGTCTTCCAAGATAAAAATTGTCCCCAAGAATTGATACACATTGGGAAGCAAATTGCAACAAATTGTAGCGGCCTACCACTTGCAGTGGCCGTGATAGCTGGAGTTCTTGCGAATATGGAGAAGAAAGAACACTTGTGGCTGAAAGTTGCTAGAGAATTTAGTTCATATATATCCAAAAACCCAGACAACTGCATTCAGATATTGGAACTTAGCTTTGAGCATTTACCAATGCATTTGAAGCCATGTTTTCTTTACTTTGGAGCATTCGAGGAAGACAAGGAAATCTCAGTACGAAAGTTGATATGGTCATGGGTTGCTGAAGGATATATAAGAACGGAAGAGCAAAACTGCTTAGAGGATGTTGCACTAAAATATCTTATGGAACTAATTGATAGGAGCTTGGTACTTGTTGTTAAACGAAGATCTAACGGAGGAGTAAAAACATGTAAGATTCATGATCTATTGCATGAAATGTGCTTGAGAATAGCTGAAGAAAAAAAATATTTGAAGATGGTCAAATTGTAAGTTTACTATTTCTCTTCTTTTTTCTCTTTCATTTTTTTTTTTTTTTTTTTTGGCCTGCTAATAATGGTGATTATCTGATGATCGTACCAATGATGTGATTATGTTGTTAACAGTTATAATGATGATCCACGGTTCTTTTCTCAAGTATTGATGTGCAAGCAACAACATTGTCTGAGTATTGACTGCAAGTCATTTCCATATCGCTCACTAGATATTGACCTGCTTGAACTCCGTCCACGTGTTTTTGGGTTGCCTAAATTAATCTCACGCAGCTTCAAAGATCTTAGGTTCTTGGAGTTCTTGGATTTTGTCACAGGCTCGGAACATCATGTCCCGTTAGGAATTGAACATCTGCCACCAATGGAGAGCTTTCACAGACTAGAATTTCTTGTTTTGGAGAATACACATCGAGTAGAAATACCTGAGATCCTTCTTAAGATGGTGAGCTTAAGACACATGCATTTCAGTGGCGGTGCATACTTCAATGCCTCTTGTCGTCAGCAAGCAACTGAGGATGAAAGTTTCCTAAGAAATAGTAACCTACAAAGTATTTCTGTACTTTCAATTTCAGATGAAACAGATGAGAAGATTTTGAGATGTTTACCCAATCTTCGTAGACTGAAAGCCAGGGTTAGATATTCACTCAATCATTCTTTCGACTTCCTTAATCGGCTCGAATCATTGAAGTTATTACCTGGTCAGTATGATGTGCGAGATTCATGTTCCACTTTGATGAGTCTGCCCTTAAATCTCAAACAATTGACTCTAGTTGATGTACACATATCTCCAGAACAAATGGAGGTAATCGGGAAATTGCGGTGCCTTGAGGTTCTCAAATTAGTACAGGTTACCTTTGAGGGAAAACAATGGGACACGAGTAAAATTGAATTCCTACAACTTAAATTCTTGAAACTTTGTTGGGTACAAATTGCAGAATGGAATGCCTCAAGTGATAATTTTCCAAGACTTCAACGACTAGTTCTGCAAAATTGCTACAAGTTGAAGATGATCCCTTCCAGTTTAGGTGATATTCTAACGTTACAGAAGATTGAGGTACTCTGGTGCGCGAAAGCTATCAGAGAATCTGCCAAGCAAATTCTGAAGGAACAAGAAGAAAATGGAAATGAAGAGCTTAAAGTCATAATCATTGAATGGTAAACAGAGCGGCAGTTTTTGCTGGTATACTATGTTGCAGCGTTGCTCTAAGAACTCCCTTTTCGCTTATTTAATTTGATTTTAAAATAATTTCTTTTTTCTTGCAGGAGAGATTAACTTCAGCAGCCTTGTGAGATATTTCAGATGGTAATAAGAGAGCTCTCCTCTTTTACTCTTTCCCATTCTCATCTAGATCCAGGTATTGTGTGTAATACTAAAAGGAAAACATCAAAGAATTTCTAATGTTTTTTCGCCTCGTTTTGAAATTAAGGTTGGCTCTATTTTATGATCCTGTCGATGCTATTCTATGAATTTCTATCCCATAAGTTGCTTTTTTTGGGGAGTATTGATTCTGTATTATTTAAGCTTTTTAAAGTGCTTGACTATTTTGAAACACGTAGGACTAATATGATAACCTTAAAAGAGACTCAAGAACATAGCAAGTTGAGGAATAAACTTGCTTCATGTCGCCTGGAAATTGACTTATATGTGCATGAGTTGCATATTGATCATAGTTCATGCATCAATCAATTTGTTTAGTATATGAATTTTGCAAAAACATTACTGCTTGGCAGAATTCAATTCTAATTCCATCTGTAAAATTAAGTTTAAAAGATAATTTATAAATTCATTTTGAATTGATTTTATTCTCGAATTCTTCAAGTAATATTATGGCATATGTAAACATCTAAAGGATTTTTTCTTCCATCATATTCAGATGTTGTAACTAACAAAAATTCAACCATGACATGAAAAAAAGGACGATTATTGATCAGAGTAATATTACATGATAATTAAGGAAAACATGTTGGTCATTACATTCTCAGACAATTTTCCCTCTCAGTAGAATAGATTTACAGAGACAACAAGAATAATGTAGTGTAGTAGAAAGTTTAGGTGTTGCTGATGTTCTAGAGTAATTTGGGTCTACTGTGAACAAAGCCACAGGTGCTCAGTCTACGTTAGAGTCATTTTACCTTGCAGTTTTATCTAAGTAAAGGCTCACCCTGTTGTCCATTCCTGTTTGGGCCCTTTATTCGATATGTCATTCGAGTCAAGTTTTGCACCTCTTTACATTGTACTGTGATTTTATGAAGAAAATTGTTTTGAGTAGATAAGAAGCTGAAGTTTCTATATTCATTGATGCTGTTAAATCTGGCATTTTTAGCAGGAAGTTTGAATGTTCGTTGTTTCTTTAAGTTGATGCAGAACATTCATTTCATATGCTGGTGCTTGCTTCAGTCAATTGATTTGCATCTCCATCCTCTTACCACTTTTTCTTCTCTTGCTTGTTAATTTGGGAGTTCTTATTGTATTTCCTTCCATTTTTGTTTCTCCTCGAACATATTTTGGGCGCAAAATTAATTGTAGTTTATACGAACGTGTGCAGTTTAGTCCCCAATTGTATGAATCACATTTTTTGCTCTCTGAACTTTCAAACATGCGTAACTTTTGATCCACCACTTCAAATTATGATTGGTCTTTTGATCCACCACTTCGAATTATGATTGGTCTTTGCGTCAAACTCCAAATTCAATTATTTTCTTGCATGTTCCAAACTTAGGTTCTTGATTTCACATTTTTGGTTCTTTTATGTCTATGTTCCTGTTTGGTTTAGATAAAAATTAGATTGGGCTTTTGCGTCAAACTTCAAATTCAATTATTTTTTTAATAGTGTATCATTTTTCTATGGAGATGCTTATACAAAATTTATGTTGTAATTTTCTCACATGTTCCAAACTTAGGTTCTTGGTTTCACATCATGTGGTTCTCTTATGTCTATGTACCTGTTTGGTTTAGATAAAAATTAAATTTTTAGTAACTTTTGATAAAAAAAAAAAAAATAATAATAATAATAATAATAATAATAATAATAATAATAATAATTGAGGAAATGTATAGTTTAAAAATTGTGGATACCAAGAAATGTGTTGTTAAAATTAATTGTTTAACTTTGATTTAAATTTAAATTTACTTTTTTAGATTAACCAGGGCTAAATGTCCTTCCTTTAGCATCAGTCATCTTCAAATTTGTGGTTTAACATATACATTATATACACACTAATATAAGATAACCACTTAAATAATCAGATATTTAATAAATTTAAGAATCTAAATAAGCGTGTAAAAAATTTAAGAGTTTGATTATGAGTTGATTTTACAATATAATCGTAAAATCTTATTGAGTAAGACTGGATCATCTTCATGAACAATTAATATCATTATCTTTATTAAATTATGAATAATATTAAATTACGAATATAAAATTACGAAACAGAATTACAAATCTTATATTATCTTCTTTCAATTATGCAACTATTAGATTGTTCTTCCAAAAATAACATTTTTATCATTTTTTTCCTCCAAATCTTAAATAAATAAATCCGTTATTTTTTTATTAAAATTAATTATATTACCACCACAAAATTTACTTTTACACTACATTATAATCATGTCACAATTAAAATATATTTTCTATAAATACACCACTGTTTTGAATTATATGTTTATCAATAAATAACTATTACATTCATGCAGTCCTTCCCTAATTTTTCTCTCTCTATATATATATGGGGTGTGGTTATCAATATAATATACACAAATTTATTGACTTTCTGGCTTTATTATAACACGTTATGATTTTCTCTAGGGGCAGAGCCAGAATGATTTATCAGAGTGGGTTGAAGTTTAATTTTTTTTCAGTGAACTCATACAATAAAAAATGCTTTATGCTCACGAGATTTAGTTTAAGAAGTTAAACTCATGATGCTCATGACAAAGTGGATCAGAATATATTTTCAGACACTCATGACAAAGTTCTAACATAATAACATACATTTCATGATTGAAATAAATGTGTGTGTGTGTGTGTGAAATAAAGTACCTAATTTGATAATGAGTTATTTGTGTATCATGAATGTAAATAAAATAAATATGTAATTGTTGTAGAACCTTAAACTAAATTTGAATAATCGAACATTGGTATTGGGTTGAAACTGAAGCTAGTTGGGTTAATTTAATTTTTGAGTTGGACTAAATTTTTATTCCCTTTGATTTCAACATGAATTTGGACTAAGATCTACATTTTTCATAGACCAATTTTCTTATGGGCTAGGGCGAGGTTGGGCTATAGCCAAGTCAAGCCCAGCCCCCATCTTCATCGGCCCTCGATTATCTCAAAATCAAAGTGAATTAGTTAAAATGTAATAATTTTTGTAATTATAATTATTTATCACTTTTACCGAAATAAAAGCACTTATGCATTATAATATTTTGTCTATTAATTCTGTGGCAATCAATTCACGAATACAATATTTATTTATTTATAATCAGTTATGTCTCTTTATTTATGCATGATTTCTTTTCACGAATCCAATATTTGACCACAATAACGAATCCAATATGTGCTTTATTAGTATGCATAATTTCTTTTCACGAATCCAATATATGACCACAATAATGAATCCAATATGTGCTTTTATTAGTATACGTGATTTCTTTTCACTGCCAGAATTTGTTAAACCTTAAATATGACAACAAATCAATTTGGTAATTCATGTCTCATTTAATTCGTGTTTTTTAATTAAATTTTATATATAAACTCATGTTCCATCTGTTTGGTAATTATTTTTTATGTATAAATTCAATTCTTGTCTGTATAGTAATTAATATTTTTAATCTAATTAAATACTTTTAGATGTACTTTTATAAACTTTAAATTTATAATTCATCGCATCGTTACTTCCGAAATAGCACAATACTATAATTAATATATAAGAAGAATGTTACTCGCACTTGAGGAGCATAAATTACAATTTTCAACATTTCAGAAAAATATTTATATGTTTCTCTTGATGAAGTAATGGTAAAATATAAAGTATAACTCTGTAAATAATTCATGGCTTCTGAAGAGCTAATGTTTATAAATAATAATTTATTGTTGCTCTGAGAAAAAAAAAGTATTATTTTCTCCTCAAGAGCATGAATTATAATTTTCAATATTTCAAAAGAATATAGATCTTGAAGAATTAATAGTAAAATACAATGTGCTCTCGAATTAGCACACGTATTGAAGAATATATCATTTTGAATTAGTGCTTATATCTGAATTAGAACATATAACTCATGCCATGTTGATATTGATTAGTTTGACTAGTTGATTGATTATTATATGATTATATAATTTTTAATCATATTCTTTGAAAATTAATTGTATTTTTTTATTTTATTATATAGTTACTCAAATAGCAAACATTACGAAATTCAAGTTGAATTGCAAAAATACATGTTTAGTTGACAATAAAACTACACATACTGTTATTCAAAACAAATATTTTTTTTTAACTTAACATTGCCAGAATTGTTAAATGCTCCAGACAACTCGTATTGTTTTATCAAATAATATAAAATTAAGTATTGATGCACTATATTTCAGCAAATTTAGAAGAAATTTGCTTAATTTTAAAGATATATGCTACAATAAATATTACATTGAGACGAATCAAAAATTATCCCGAACCCGAAATTCGTTGAATCAAAAAATTTTATACGTTGACATGACTAGTTTGACCATCACTAAATCAACAATGATGCAAAATATTGTTTTGAATAAATATTAACTTTAATTCAATAATTTCTATTTAAAGCTTGTTCTCTTTAGCTAAAGTTGGACTAAATTCCTATATTTCTGAAAATTAATTAGGGTGATTTATGCGATTCAGTCTTCTTTCACGTTGACCGTCTAGATATTATTTGTATCTTATAGATTTGATACATCTATTAGATGATTGCATAATATTCCCAACCTGAAATTCGCAAAATTACTATTTACAAGTTTAATCATGAGCATATTTTCAGATTACACAATCAAGATAGTGTGACTTGTTAATGTTAGTGAGTCTAAATCTCAACATTTTAATGAATATTAGTTGAGATCGCATTAAATGGTTTAACATTATTATTTGTTGTGCCTCAAAATTAATTTATACCATTACTATTGAGAGCAAAGTACTTCCCAATTCTCTTTAGGGAATGCTATTCGTATCATGTCAACATCAAAATTTTTCCCTCCATATTCGGCTTATAGTGAGAGCTTAATTTTTTTATCTAAATATTTTGATAGTGAAATATATGTACAATTGATCTACAGCAATACACTACAATGGAAAGTAAACAATACTTAGCAAAAATGCATAGTTTTAACTCTTATACAATATAAGTCCTAATGGGTGATATTTTATTATATGGTTTATTGATTGTCAATTTAATTGGACAATTCTCTAAGCATTATAGGTAGAAATTACAAAGTTGTAAACAATGTACATATACATCATTATATTTTCTAGATCCTACTAAAGACAATTCGAACCTGAAGTTCGAACAATAATTCCCTTAGATGCATTTGTTAATCAAAGAGATTAACAATATCTCACACACTATCTTTAAATGCTTCAACTTAAAGCAACTCCTGAATGGACAATTCGTTAACATTATATTTGACATATCAATAATATGCCCGAAGCGTGACAACATTTAATTCCAAGCCAAATTCTTTAGAAAGAGAAATGGAGCAAATAAGAAAATTCCATTTAAGAGGCGTGTATTCTTGGAGAACATATAGACATAATTAATTATAAAATCCCAAAAGAGATTCAAGTATTTGAAATATTGAAAGTAGAGATATCTCAATAAGTTACGTTATTATTAGAAAAGAAATGGAATCGAAAAAGAAAAATTATCGATAATACTTTTGCACGTGATTTATCGCTTCAATTATGAATAGTGAAGAAACAAAAACGAATCCTTTGAAGCAAAACAATGTTTGACCATTAAGAGGACACAATGCTAGTAAATTTGAATTCATTAGAGAAACTTGAAGTTTCTAAACAAGAAGTCATAAAGGTTGATAAAATGTTATGTGAAGATGATATGCTTGAAAACTATAACAAAATAGTATGAAATATATTTTAACAAAAGAAAGTTTAACAATTTTGTATAAAAACAATGCATTTTGTATTGCACAACTTAAAGGAAACTATATTAAAAGTGACAGAACGAAACATATTTTTTCAAAATTCTTTCATACACATGAGTTTCAAAAGAATGGCGACATTGATGTTCGACAGATCCATTCAATTGACAATGTGGCTAATTTATTCACAAGAACACCGTCAACATCCACATTCAAGAAATTGGTTCACCATATTGGAATGCATTGACTCAAACATTCTCAGTAATCAACGTTAGAAGAGTAGTTGTACATTTTTTCCTTCGCTTCGATTTTAGCCCACTAAATTTTCCTAGCAATGTTTTAGTGAGATAGCATTTATTTTTAATGTTTCAAAATAATTGTACTCTTTTTCTTTCTTTTGATACTTTTATCAAATAATGTTTTAACGAGACAAATAATTTGTAATGTACTATTCAATGGAAAGTGTTGTAAATTATATGTTTATTAGTGAATGGCTACCATACCCCTGCTGCCCTAGCCTTTATTATTAATGTATCCCTAATTCTTTCATATATATGGGGCTTTGATTCTCAATATAATATATACAAGCCTATTGACTGTCTAGCATTCTTCTATTTTTTTTTCTCTAGTTTATAACAACCACGACAAATTTACAATTATACTCTTAATTCAATAAAAATTTTAAATGGAAAAAAAAATGCAGTGCTGTGGTATACTCATCAAAATCAACACCCTAAATATCTATACATACATGTTTATTCACAAGCACTTTCTTTGAAGCAGGGGAGTGATATGAATATGCTATTATATTTTTCCCATTTTCTTACTTCTTGTTTCTAAATTATAGGCTTTCTTGAATGAGAACTTCGAATTTAATCTTGTGTTCTCGATAAAGTAGGATGACATTCACAGCTCAACTTGTGGAAACTAATGGAAGTTTTTCCCAATTCTTGATCCATTTTTTATTTCATTATTATTTTAGTTTTATTTTTATTTTGTTTATAACGTCTTTCTATCTCTCAAGGAGGTAAATTGACAGATTTAAGCTAATTTATGCAATACTAGAAGCTCCATTTCGTTTTATGGGTCTTTATGAGAAAAAAATTCTGACCTAATATTTTAAATAGATTTTTTTGTGTTTTGTTCAGAAATTTATATTGCCAATGCTGTAAATGAGAATTAATTCGATCAATTTCATCATTGAAAGATATTTTTTAAATCATTTCTCTTTAATGGAATCAAATTTAATTTCAGGGAGTGAGATTTATTATCATTATTATTTATAATAATAATAATAATAATAGCCAAATTTAATTGAAAGATGAAGTTTTGAGAGTGGGTGAGATTATGGAAGAAGATAAAGTTCTAAAGGTTTTGAATTGTGTGTGGCACACATAAAAAATTTGGTTATAATCTATATTAAAAAAATTCAAAAAAAAAGTTTGAGATTGCAACTATAATTATTTTTCGTTGTGGAGGAACACAAAAGCCGTTGACAGAAAAGCTATGGCACGATTGTTGAGGAAAAAGAAAGAAAAAATAATAAGTTTATATTTGTGATGGAACAATAAATTGTTTTATGTGATAAATATATTAAAACCCTATTTATGTAATTTTACTTAAAACTATTTAAGTAAATAAAATGAATTATGCTATTTGCAGTCGCTCACTATTACAATCATCCTATATGGCATGCATGTTGTGGTTAATGATTTAATGCATTTATGTGATAATTTTATTAACTTATACATCAAATCGCTAACCGCCACATGTATACCACGTAGGACGACTATGACAGTAAACAGCTGCAAATAGCATTACTCAAATAAAAAAGTAGCTTAAAATTATTGTAACACCCCGAGCCTTGGGGACTCGTGACATTACAAAGACATTAAATTTTTAAAATTCTACTAAATAGTTCATAAAATGCAGAAAGATAACTTGTACAAAAAGCATTACGGGTTTTCTCCCGTTACAAAATTAAAGAAATTTTCTTTCAGAAAGTTTAGATTTTCAGCTTGTACGACTTTTTGAAATAAATCTCGTTCGATAATTAAATGAAATCCAAAATTTACAAAACTTAAGCTGCAGACATCTTACACGTGGAAGAAATACGGATTAAAATTTTGTATACAAATTCAATCGACAGATTGGTCGAAATTGTTTTCAAAGTCGAATCTATTTGTTCTCGGATACCTTCTAGCAGCTCTTGGGAAAACATTCATAACTTGAGTTTTACAAATCCAAAATTCGTTATTCTAAATCCGAGAGATAGATAGCTCATATGGCTATCTTTTCTAACTAGAATCACCTTAAAATTCCAAGTATTTAGGTTTGGATGAATTTTAAAACTTAGGCTAGAAATAAAAATATTTAAATCCTAGTGTAGTAATTTAAATAAACTAAATAAACCACCATAAAAATATTATATCAACCATGAAACAATTTCATCATCAATTCAGTCTTCAAGCTTTCCGAAAGTACTAATTTAAAATATTTCAAGTTTAAATAATTATTCGAGCAAAAGATGAATCAAATTATGTCTTTTGGAGTTCACATCAAGACACTACCGCTCTCCTCCACTCTGGCATTGATCGCCTTAACCTGAAACATATCATACTTTAAGCATATATTCATGTCACTCAAACTTTAATAAGTAGCATATCGATGATCAGACGACATACCAACATTTGGTGCACTACTACGCCACCAAGTTCATATATCTGGTACACTACTAACCTCATAAATGTTGGGAATTTACTTAACCATGCACAGCGGAAATAAACAGTTTCAATTCCCACCAGGATTCAGCTTTGTTTTTAGATAAGAACTGTGATGAGAAATATACATTTTTCTTGATTTTGCAAACTCCTTTGCGTTATCCCTTTTTTAGCAACTTGAATTTGCCTCCCACAGCTGTCCAATTGTCCAACCTCCAATGAAATCCATACAGAGAATAGATTGTAACTGCTAGCGTTTTTCCTCTTTTGCCAGCAAGAATTATGAAAACAATATGGATCTTAACCCTAGCCATGTATTTATATAAACCCAAACGGGCGCGGTCCGGTTCGATCCAATATTTAATTAATCCATATAATTAAATCGGTCCGTGAATTAATTAATCCAATTAATTAATTTATCCAACGATTGTTAAATTAATTAATTGGCAATTTGCAATCTTCCAATTCTCTTTTATGTGCGACCCATCAAGTTCCCGACCACGATGCCTAACGAAGTGAAATATTATTTTGATCTAATCAAAACTAATAAATTAAACACCTTTTTAATTTATCACAAATTCACACTCGCCGTTCCAGATTGACATCTAGCAATGTATCAGGGCAACATATGTAACGGGAAATGCCACATGGTATGATAAAACCAAAACTGTTCGTTTACCATGAAACTATAATCCATTCGTCAATATAATCCGATCAACTACGAGATATGAAAGTGTGTCAATCTCGATTATCGAGCATATCTTTCATTCTACTATTAAGTCAATATGAGTCGAAAACTCCTTTTCGATTTATATGTATATATTGGCCAATGATTTCGTTATTGACTTAATTGACCGAAATGCAGATCACAATCTCTTACTATTTAAGAGTAACGAATCATCTATTGGTCATTCACAACCTTCATATGGTTCTTGACATACCCAAACGATGTCTTATTAGTGGCCTTTGACAGAGCAACATCCAACACCGTCAAAGCATAACTGTCCTTATACAAGGCACTATGATGACCTCAAGTCATAGGACCAATTCCACTACCGAACGTTAGAGATTAACTACTGACACTCAAATATTTATCCATGTGGAATCTCTTAGTGGGTCTCCAATGTTTTGCTCTATAACAAAACATCCATGTGTTCATTTAAGTGTCACCACACTTTAGCTCGTGATATCAGCTACTTACTTCACAAGTAAGAAATGCCACACGTGATGGTCTACCTGTATTAACGATATCCGTATCTCATTATTACTTATGACCACGGTTTATAAAGGATCCAATCATACGTAATTTGTATCTCACAATCACAACTCCTTGTGATTAACAAATCACTTGAACTTGGATCTTCGGACTCTATTATTTAATATTATTTATCACAAAATTAATTTAAATAAGTAATAGATCTTGCCAAAATTAAATGCATTAAACATATTAAAAGTGTTTACAACCTAAATCGATTGGATCTAGAGTATAACACTTACAATAAGGAGCCACATATAACATATAACATATAACCATATTTATACATGCTAGAATATAACATGAACTAGAATAAAATGGGGTTCGAGTCTACTTTTGAAAAAACATGAAGGTTTGAGCACAGTTTCCTTTTACTTGGATTTAATTTGTGGACCACTTGATCTATGTGTAAAAATCTTTTGTTGCTGTGTGATCAAAGGAAAAGAGGTGGGATAATTAAGTAATATAAAGGTAGAACTCGGCAGACCAGTCGTTGTGATGGTAGAAATCTTTTGCATGAATCCTAATAGCATTAGATTTCTAAGAATTAGGATGCGTTTGATTGCGAGCATGAAATTTGTATAGAAAGAAAATAAATTCTAGGCAATTGAATTGCCTAGAACTTATTTCTATGTAAATTATTAATTAAATGTGTTTGATTGATTCAATTTTCAAATTACAAATTATTATACTTGTTCATTTTTTATTGGTAGATAGATGCAAGAAAAATAGGATAGATGAGAGATAAAGAGAGAGTGAATTACCTAGAAAATAAGATACACCTCTCCCTAAAGAAAATTGTTTCCTTGTTTTTGAAGAAAATATGATTACGTGACCAAAAGTTGGAAAACATTTTTCATAGAAAAAATTGTCAATCAAACACCCAAAAAGTAAGAATTTGAGTGGGAAAATGACATTTTTCATGAAAAATAATGTCAATCAAACACACACTTAATGTTTTATCCTTAATAGAGATTAAAATATTAATGATTAACTATTAATTCAATTTCTCCAATAACAATTTTGTTAGGATTAGGATAATTTAAAATTAACTCAAATGATTATGGATAATCCACATATATATCAACATGCACTAACCGAAATTCCAAAATAAAGGAATAGAATTCTACCAAAATTAAGCGACAAAAATCTAACTTAAACTTACATAATTTATCCCACAATATTTTCAAGGCAACAAGTAACTAACAGGGACTAGACAAACTTAGCGTACTAAATGCATGGCCACTTAAAGCACATAAAATGGGAACAATATGTGACGCGAATTTCTTTCTTATAAAATTTGGAGAAAACTATCATTTAAATATAAAAATTTTCGGTCGCTACAATTATAGGGTAATTAGCAATATTTGTAGTGGTAATATAATTGCCCTTATAAATTCATTTTGAAATGATTATAATCTATTCTAGTAATGTTTTCTTATCTTTTTTATTTGAAAGGGGTGAATTTTATTTCGTCTATGAATTCATTACAACAATATTAAGGCATATGTAAACAAAATCTAAAGGATTTTTTCCTCTATCATATTCAGATTTCGTAACTAACAAAGTCAACCATGACAAGAAAAAAAAGGGTGATTATTGAACAGATTTATTATATGGTAATTAAGAAAAACATGTTGGCCATTACCTTAGTAGAAAGTTCTGATGTTGCTAATTTTCAGTCTATGTTAAGACTCATTTTTTAATCCTGCAGTTTTATCTTTGTAAAGGCTCTTCTTTTGGTTCTAATTCTGTAATTTAGCTCCGACTTATCTTGAGTAGATAAGAAGCTGAAGTTTGAACATTCTGTTTTGATGTGCAAAGTTTTTCTGTTAACTTGGTTCACTTTGACATATGGAATGTTATTTTTCATGACAAGATTATTTACTAGCATTAAATGAATTTCCATGTTCAACATTTTCTTCAACAAAATTTCCCCAATTTTGTTTATTAGATCGCCAGTGCCTAGCAATATTGATGCGAACCCACGTAGCAATAGCAGTTGTGAAACCCACATGAGATTGAATTACAATCCAAGAAATCAAAATATTGAACCAAGAAATTACCAATACAATCGTCGACAATATGTTGACCCCATGATCACAAGATTCAAGAATCTCATCCGGATTGTTTGAAACCCAATAAATTATTGAATCAAAAAACTAAGACAATTGCAAATAATATCTTAACCTCATGATCACAAAACTTACGAACCTTACTTAAATTGTTAAACGCCACAAAGAGTATAAATCTTTGATAAGTTCGAATTTTTTTGCTCAAAAATTCAACTACAATACTAATGAAAATAAAAATTGATTTGGGTGCTAAATTATCACAAAAAAATAAATTTTGAATTTCTTTTGATATTTTTATGGATTGAAGGACTCAAAAGACGAAGAACGTGCAAAATACGAAGAAAAGGAAAATAGAAGATTCAAACAAACAAGCAAAAAATGATATAATTATGATTTTGAAGCCTAAGCTCTGATACCAACTGATGCGGACTCGCGTAGCAATAATAGTTATGTAACCTACACGAGATTGAATCATGAGTCAAGAAAGCCAATAAATCAGAATTTTAAGTTTGATTAAAAAATATTGAACCAAGTAACCAGCACAATCGTCGATAATATGTTGACTTCTTGATTACAAGACTCAAAAATCTCATTTTGATTGTTTGAATGCCATAAGAATATAATTTTGATAAGTACGGAAATTGTTCAATGAAGAACAAGGAATTGATAGCAAAATATGCTCACAAAGTTAATTTCTCAATTGATCTAAATGAATGTTGTTTACAATGTAGAATAAATGAGTCCTATATATAGGAAACCCATAAAACCCTATTCTATAGTATTTAAAGTCTAAAGAATATAAAAGTTACCAATGGATTTTTCATGTCTATATAATATTCATAAATGAATCACTGAAACTATACGTTTCTGTAATTTTGGATTTTTCATGTTTTAGATACATTTTTATAATTTACATTGTGTTCCGTTATTTTTATATATTACACTAATGGTCACTCGATTAAGAACATTAACATTAAATCCCACATAACACCGTTAAGCGTCAACATATCATAGAATTTGGAATTGAGAATTAAGCACGTTCAATTTTTATTTATTTTTTGGGTGGGCGAAGTAATTTAGCTGCAGGTAATGATTTGTGTACTTGACCTGTCCAGGACCGGCATGCAATGGGCTATAGCTCCACTATGTGTACAGAACATGGATGTACAGAGGAGATACAAAAAAGACACATGGTGGGAGTAGGTGGTTGATTTTTGGGAATATTATATCAAACATGGGGCCCATGCTACAGTGAGACTTCTGGCACCATTCTGTAAAAAAAAAAATTCTGTACACAGAATTTTTCAATGGGCTAACTTTCTCCTTTGACATACAATACCTAACTCTCGCTCTCACATTGTCTATTGGCTGCTAATTTTATTTCGATAGCTCTTATAATGGTTCAAAATTTCATGTTTAATTTTAATTTCACGTTTTATACTATGATCCTATATCGGATTCGATCAGTATTTTAGGAATGCTAAAGGGAATTATAGTACCTCTTTATTTTTAAAAATCATCTTGTACATAATAAAAAGTATATTTAATTTTTTTTTTAAAAATAATTTCAAAAATACTCTTTATTTTGGTTCTTCGTTCAACCTTTTTCAGTAAATGTTTATTGTTTTTCGCTCGTCTTTTTTTTTATAATATACTCGTTTACAACCAAATAGGGTGCATTGCAATTCATTCAATATAAAATGTGTCGAGAGCTAAACTCGTTCTCTATTTTAAAGAATAATTCTACCAATCTAGACTCATGACGATCATGGATTTAGGTGGTATTCATTAATTTGTCATCTCTAATGTAAGGAGGTGAGATCTATTTAAGATTGCATATCAATGAATACCACTTAAATGTCATCCATATTTATGATGGTCACGAGTCTAGATATATAGCATTATTCATTTTTAAAAAATTAAAATAGGAAGTATGTTGGACTTTATTTTAAGCATCAACTCTTTAAAAATAAAGCGTATTATACTTTTGAAGAGTCTATTGCAACTTGAATGTGCTCTAACAAGTTTGAAGCCAATAACAAGAGTTATTTTCGAAGTTTAAGTTGAACTATTTGAGTAACTTATAAATACACAATGTGGAACAGAAAAATAACATAACTTTTTTAATTCAATTTTTATCTACATCCTACAATATCTATATTCAAGATAGGAACAGATGAAAATACAATGTAAATCTAGAATATCGCAGAAAAACGCACTAAATGTAGAAGTATCTCTATCTCGAGACCTAGTATTGTTTATTAGTTATTATCATGTACTAATATATACCGAATCCTCAAAAACTATATAAGTTATAAACAAATTTTAATGGCGATCAAGCACACAACAATCACAAGGAATTTAAACTAAAAACGAGCAATTGATTAATCAAAGAGTTAACAAGGTTTCATTGCAACCCTAACTACAAATTGTTTAGCCTATCATATTTTGATCATAAAAATACAAGATAGAAAATGAATACAAGACCCTGAATAGTTTAAATGAAAAAAGGGTAATATTCCCTGTATACAGGAAATAAATTAGAAATTCTACAGGGCCACACATTGGTGTGAGCTTCATGTGAATATTTTATTGCATAAAATAAATCACTCACCCCATTATTGTATGTAATTTGTAACACTTTTGCAAAATATTTCCCTGTACTTATAGATTGATTCCTTCAAAAATCATCCAAACGTAATTTTGCCCCCAAAAATTTTATGTATTACGGTAAGGGTTTCTCCCAATGATTTTCTATTGTCTGGTATGGAATTTTCCCTCTATTTGACCTAGATTTGTTCCTTACATATTCCCTAAATTGCCTTCAGAGCTGTGCAAAAAATATATTACCTAAAGTGTCCTCGAATTTAGAATTAAAAATTGGAGTCCCGATCTTAAAAAAATAAAAAAAATGCCAATTGAGTAATTTTTAATTCACAATTTCGAATTGCGATCTATATTTTGTGTTAAACTTCAAATTTAATTATTTTTCCAATGATCTATCTGTAGGAAATTCAGTGTATGTGGATAAAATCGAGAAATGTTGTCTTTCGTCTCGTCAATTTGAATAATGCGCAATTAAAAGACTCCCAGATGAGGAGGGGGGTCACAACCGGACCGCTTAAATCCCAAACTCTTTTTAGACGGTTTAGATCTTTTTGACAAAGCCTCTCAATTTTGCAACTATGCAAATCAACAAAATTCAAACAACCGTATATCGAATTTTCACCAGATCATTGAAAGTTTTATTTCCAACAAATAACTTTTGTTCCAATAGAATTTAAAATTCATGAAGCATACGAACAATATATCATAAATTCATGAAATATGGACTGTAAATTTAATACGAAAAATTGCATGAATTAAACAACTGAAACATAGAATTTTAACCCGAGGCCTGTGTTACACACAGTTTCCTTAAAACAGATTCGCCCCCTCACCGTCCGTGCTTGAGGTTTAAAACGAGCATCCGTTTCCCAAGATACAACGGTAAAATCAGTAGCTTCCGAATACCGCAGAAACCACTCTGGCGAACTGAACTAGTGCCTGAACTACACCACCATCAAGAGAGAACTCTATGCAAATGAATTTCTAATGTATTCTAAACTTGAAAGCTTTTGCTTTTTTTTTGTGTTGAAATGTGGAAAATGAGCCACTATTTATAGGCTAGGTTACCATTAATGGCAATGACCTTTGGAGTTTCTCATCTTTTTCCTATATGGGACAAATTCATTTTTCCCACATAAACTCCCTTTTGAGTGGCACACTTTGAGCCTCAATTTCTCATTCACCCGAGCATCAACTTTGACAAGTAAATATATGATTTCGATGTACTCACGGAGGAGAACACAAATCAACTTTCATCTTCCAAATTGAACAACGGGTCCCACTCAAAACTCGTGCCAAAGTCGGCCAATTTTTCCAACAATCCCCCACATGAATGAAAATTGAGAGCGACTCATGCATGTGACACATGACGACTTGTGAATGTGACACATGACGACTTGGTGATATAGTTCAACAGTTGAAACCTGCATGCGATAGGTAGGTGTTACCCTTTGAACCTTCGCTTGTGAAAGCATATTTACTTCACTGGCTGACCAGTAGACGCGATATCCTTGAATTGTTCTACCGTTTATGTAAACGATGATACACTTCACGCAGGATTCTTCCTAACACGTCTCAGTTCTCATTATTATGTTCGTTTTGGCCATGAACATATGCCTGATTCTGTGAGAGTTCACAAGAATTGCGCCCCACACAATTCCCTTAGAAGCGGCCCCACTTCTCTCTCATATAGGTGATTTCTTAATATAAGTAACCCGCATTACTTGGCTCGATTTTCGACGCATAAGAATCATTAAAAGCCTATTACTTATCCTCCATCTTTACGGGCATCACTGTCGCATCACAGGAATGGACAGGATGTAATATCCCCCACAGTGATTCTATCAAGTCTTTACAATTAGGTTGTCCCTTTGAACCTAGATCTTGGGATCTCCAGTCCACGAGGTTGGGTTTTCCTTTGTATTAACTTATCCATTCAAGAGCTTAAGTCACATTCCTCTCAATGATTTCTCAACTAACTCTCTATTTAACCCTTTGGTTAGCGAATCCGCAATGTTATCCTTTGACTTTACATAATCAATAATGATAACTCCAGTTGAGAGTAGTTGTCTAATGGTATTATGTCTACGACGTATATGTCTAGGCTTACCATTTTACATGTTGTTCTGTGCCCTTCCAATTGCTGATTGACTATCACAATATATGCAAATTGTTGGCACAGGCTTTGACCATCTTGGAATATCCTCTAAGAAGTTGCGTAGCCACTCAGCCTCTTCACCACTTTTATCTAGAGTTATAAATTCAGATTCCATAGTGGATCTGGCTATCACTGTTTGTTTAGAAGATTTCCATAATATAGCTGCACCTGCCAAAGTGAACACAAATTCACTTGTGGACTTTGAGTCTTTTATGTCGGATATCCAATTAGCATCACTATATCCTTCAATGACCGCTGGATATCTGCTATAGTGCAGTCCAAAATTATGAGTATATCTTAAGTACCTTAGTACTCTTACTATTCCTTTTCAGTGATCAGTTCCTGGATTACTCGTGTATCTACTCAGTTTACTGACTGTGTAGACTATGTCTGGTCTAGTACAGCTCATTAAGTACATTAGACTTCCGATAACTCTCGAGTATTCTGCTTGAAAAAACTTTCTCCTCTGTTTTTAGACAGATATTGACTAGTATCTATTGGTGTTCTAGCCAAGCCAGTATCATCCTTATGGAATTTTCCTAAAATTTTGTCCACATAATGTGACTGACTTAGAACAAGCCCATTTGATATTTTTGAGATTTTCACTCCAAGTATAATATCAGCTAAACCCATATCTTTCATGTCAAACCTCGAGTTTAACATATTTTTAGTGGATTCAATCATCTTATTATCACTGCCAACAATAAGCATGTCGTCAATGTAAAGACATAAGATGACATATCCGTCTTTAGTGTCTTTGACGTAAACACATTTGTCACACTCGTTGATCTTAAATTCACTCTCCATCATGACACTGTTAAATTTCTCATGCCATTGTTTTGGTGCTTGCTTCAACCCATACAATGACTTCACCAATTTACACATTTTCTTTTCCTGCCCTGGAGACGAAAACCCTTCGGGTTGTTCCATATAGATTTCTTCATCTAAGTCTCCGTTCAAGAAGGCAGTCTTAACATCCATTTGATGTACTTCAAGATTTCACAAAGCAGCAATCGCAAGTATCATTCTAATAGATGTTATTCTCGTTACTAGAGAATATGTATCAAAGTAATCAAGGCCTTCCCGTTGTCGGTAACCTTTTATTACCAACCTGGCCTTATACTTTTCAATAGTTCCATCTGCTTTCATTTTTCATTTGAAAATCCACTTGTAGCCTAGTGGTTTACTTCCTGGTGGAAGATCCACTAACTCCCATGTATGATTTTGCAGGATAGAATCTATTTCACTTTTAATGGCCTCTTTCCATTGAGATCCTTCCGAGGAGTTCACAGCCTCTTGATAGCTTTGAGGTTCACTTTCTAGCATATACGTCAAAAAATTCGGACCATAAGATTTTTCTGTCATTTCCCTTTTGCTACGTCTAGGTTCAACCTCAACCTTCTCTTCTAGTTCTTGGTCCTGACTATGTTCAGTCATAGTCTCATACGTCCGTTTAGAAGAACTTGCCTCTTCTTCGGACCTGCATGGAAACACATGTTCAAAGAATGAAGCGTTTATCGACTCCATTATCGTGTTTCTGTGTATATCTTGGATTTTAGATTCATACACGAGAAACCGATAAGCACTACTGTTATGTGCATATCCAATGATTATGCAATCTATAGTTTTCGAGCCTATCTTCACCTTCTTTGGTGTTGGGACAACCACTTTAGCAAGACACCCTCACGCTCGTAAGTATTTATAGGAAGGCGTTCTTCCTTTCCATAACTCATAAGGGGTCTTCTTCATTTTCTTTCGGGGCACCTTATTCAAAAGGTAATTTGCTGATAATACAGCATCCCTCCACATGTTCTGAGGTAATCCAGAACTTACTAGCATTGCATCCATCATCTCCTTTAAAGTGCGATTTTTCCTTTCAGCAACACTATTTTGTTGCGATGAATACGGTGCGGTGGTTTCATGTATGATTCCGTGTTGTGCACAGAATTCAGCAAACAGTGTTTCATACTCACCACCTCGATCGCTTCTTAGCACCTTAATTTTCTTGTTAAGTTGATTTTCAACTTCATTCTTATAGAGAACAAATTTCTCTATCGCTTCATCCTTACTTTTTAGCAAATACACATAGCAGTATTTCGTGCTATCGTTGACAAAAGTAATGAAATACTTGTTGCCACCTCTTGTTCGTACAAATTTTAAATCACATATATCACTGTGAATTAAATCAAGTGATTCCGTATTTCGTTCAATTGACTTAAATGACGACCTAGTCAATTTTGCCTCAACACAAGTCTCACACTTATGTTTGGAATCAACATGGAATGCTGGTATGCATTTCAAGTTAACTAGCCTACGTAAAGTATCATAGTTAACGTGTCCTAGTCTACCATGCCACACATTGGAAGACTCAAGCAAGTAAACAAAAGCATTCACTTTATTATTCATTTTTGGTTTAACAACCATTACATTGAGTTTAAACATTCCATCGGAAACATAACCTTTTCTGACAAACATTCCACGTTTCGACAAGATGACCTTGTCTGACTCAAATACAATGCGAAAACCATGCTTATTCAAAAGTGACCTGGACACAAGATTCTTGTAGATTTTCAGCACATACAGCACGTTGTTGAGAGTCAGCTCTTTTCCCGAAGTCATCTTTAGAACAACTTTTCCTTGGCCCTTGATTTCAGAAGTTGCTGAATTTCCCTTGAATAACTTCCCTCCATTCTCAACTGATTCAAAAGCAGTATATAACTCTTTATCAAAGCACACATGTCTCGTAGCTCCGGTGTCAATCCACCATTCTTTTAGGTTAGAACCCACCACGTTCACTTCAGAAATGACTGTTGCGAGACTCATCTCCGACACATCATGTACCATGTAGTCAACCACATTTGCTTCTTTCTTCTTTTTTGGCAATCTGCACTCCGAAGATTTGTGGCCTACTTTGTCATAGTTGAAGCACTTCCCTTGAAATTTTTTCTTAGGAATGCCCCCTTTTGATCCCAGTTTGATCCCTTTTCCACCGGATGGCCCAGCTTTGGTTTTGTAGTTCTTACTACCTTGACCATGTTCAACAATATAGGCCTTAGCCACACCAGGATTGAACCACTTCTTTTCGAAACTCTTGTTGTCTTCTTCAATTCGAAGTCTAACAATCAGTTCTTCGACGTTCATTTCCTTTCACTTGTGTTTCAGATAATTCTTGAAATCTTTCCACGCGGGAGGCAATTTTTCAATGATTGCAGCCACTTGGAAAGTTTCACTCAGAATCATCCCTTTCTACATGAATTTCGTGAAGAATCACTTGGAGTTCTTGCACTTGACTCATTATAGTTTTGGAGTCCACCATCTTATAGTCCAAGAATCGGCCGACGATAAATTTCTTAGCCCCGGCATCCTCGGTCTTATATTTTCGGTCCAAAGACTCCCACAACTCCTTAGCAGTTTTCATGGTGCTATACACGTTGCATAGCGAATCTGCCAAACTGTTCATCATGTAATTCCGGCATAAGAAGTCCGAGTGTTTCCAAGCATTAACAGCACTGATAGCTTGAACATCCACCTCACCCTCTTGGAGTTTTGGAGCACTTTCAGTCAAGAATCTCGCAAGATTCAAGGTGGTCAGATAGAACAGCATTTTCTACTGCCACCTCTTGAAATTCAAGCCGTTGAATTTCTCCAGCTTTTTCCCATGGTTAACTGGTACATTAACCGGAACATTAGCCACATGTTGGCTCACAACACGACTTGACATTGGAGCCACAGTCTGTGTCATAACAGAGCTAGGCCCTGCACCCATAGCTGCAACCATAGCCGAACTAGGCCCTGCACCCATAGTAGAACCCACAACCTGAGATTGGGTACCTTCAACTTTGGACACATCCATGTTGGAATCTATGTTGGTGGAACCGATTGCCATTTTGTCTTCCGAAAGAACCAAACAACAAATTAGTTTTCACAATATAACAAATATAAGAAACTAATCAGTTTAGAGATAATCAATATAGGAAACCAAATTTTCCTTTCTGAAAATCTGTTTTAAGCTTGTAGGAAATTTAGTGCATGTGGATAAAACCAGGAAATGTTGTCTTTCGTCTCGTCAATCTGAATAATGCGCAATTAAAAGACTCCCAGATGAGGAGGGGGTCACAACCGGACTGCTTAAATCCCAAACTCTTCTTAGACAGTTTAGGTCTTTTTGACAAAACCTTTCAATTTTGCAACTATGCAAATCAACAAAATTCAAACAACCGTATATCAAATTTTCACCAGATCATTGAAAGTTTTATTTCCAACAAATAACTTTTGTTCCAATAGAATTTAAAATTCATGAAGCATATGAGCAATATATCATAAATTCATGAAGCATGGACTGTAAATTTAATACGAAAAATTGCATGAATTAAACAACTGAAACATAAAATTTTAACCCGAGGCCTTTGTTACACACAGTTTCCTTAAAACAGATTCGCCTCCTCACCGTCCGTGCTTGAGGTTTAAAACGAGCGTCCGTTTTTCAGGATACAACGGTAAAACCAGTAGCTTCCGAATACCGCAGAAACCACTCCGGCAAACTGAACTAGTGCCTGAACTACACCACCACCAAGAGAGAACTCTATGCAAATGAATTTCTAGTGTATTCTAAACTTGAAAACTTTTGCTTTTTTTTGTGTTGAAATGAGGAAAATGAGCCACTATTTATAGGCTAGGCTACCATTAATTGCAATGACCTTTGGAGTTCCTCATCTTTTTCCTATATGGGACAAATTCATTTTTCCCACATAAACTCCCTTTTGAGTGGCACACTTTGAACCTTAATTTCTCATTCATCTGAGCATCAACTTTGGCAAGTAAGTAAATGATTTCGATGTATTCATGGAGGAGAACACAAATCAATTTTCATCTTCCAAATCGAACAATCGGGTCCCACTCAAAATTCGTGCCAAAGTCGGCCAATTTTTCCAACACTATCATTTTTCTTTGTAGATCTTTGCACAAAATTTCGTGCTCTAATTTCCTCCCGTGCTTTATACTTAGCTTTCTCATTTCTTGTCTTTTGGTTCTTTTATGTCCAAATTTTCTTTCTTTTGTGACGCATTAATGATCTTTTCTTAAAGATTGAATAATTTGTTGATGTGATCCGATAATAAACAGTAGACAATATATTAAGAAACTCTAGCCAAAATCAATGAATTTTGTCCCCCAACCTTTGGTCTTTAGTAGAGTTCGTCCTTCTTCCAATTTAACGGTTAAGATAGCACTCTAACTAAATAAAAATAAAAATATATAATAAAAACATGTAGCACAATTTAACAGAAAGGACCGGTTGTGCAGAACTGAAAATGTTTGAGGACTAAATTGGTAAAAAGGAAATAAATATGCAATCATGTGGTGAATAGTTTAATAAAAAACTTGGAACTCCAACGGAACACAGAGATGGCAACTTTACAGGGAGATTTTTATAAATGGCCTGCCACTATTCATTTTTGATAAAATGTCTATAATACCCTTAATGAAAAAACTTATCATATTTTGCACAAGATATCCTTAATTTATTAGGATAGTTCTAAAATTCTCTATTTCTTTCATTTCGAGTTTTAACATATAGTTCCATCCTTTGATCTAATAAATTAGCATAGTCTGTAATATAATTGTCATGTAATTTACTAAAATTATCATATTCCTTAGATGAAATATCTATAGTCTCTAGTTGGGCAAAAATATTTCTTATTTTTTCTAATAGTTTTTCTAACAGATTATCTAATCCTTTAATTGTATAACCTGGCATTATTCAGATAATTCCTTGCAAGCTTTATGAATAATAATAACATGTTCGATAAGTTTTTTGCAAACATGAAAAATAATAATCCCTACGATTCTTTCAAGATATTAGAAGAATTCTTTCTAAATTTAACAAAGACAATAATTTTACCTTACTTTTGATCTTAAATCTGTATTCTTAGAATCGAGTGACCTTCAGGCTCTGAATCTGCAAACTGCTCCATCAAATGGCTTTTTGCCTCAATGGGAATTCTGCTCTTTCAGCTTCTGCCCTCACTGTATCTTTTCTTAGAATTAAGCATAAAGATCTCAAGTAAAGAAAATTCTTTCTTTGTTAAAGTAAGAAAGAAATTATCTTCTTCAATCTATCAAGAATCTATGGGATAATAAGTTTAGAAACTCGTATCTTTCTGATATCAAAAGATTGAAATTTTATTTTTATAATGATTTATACAAGATTTCTATTGTATACAAGGGGTTTCCAGAAAAACTGATTTTGAAAGACTTAAGGAAATAGAATGGTTTCTAACTCGAGATAATCCATTCTTTCCCCCAAAGACCTCTATTTATATATGACTCAAACTCACTATTATTGATCTATTACATCATTGCATACATCAGAATTTTGAAAAAAGGCTCACATGCCTCTCTATTCTTTTCCTCCTAGGGTCTACATTTTCACATGCATTTTTTATTTTTTCATCAAGGTGGCATCTTTTCTTCTATTATTGTCTTTCTGTCTTTGGCTTCATATGCAGCTGGCTAGATGCTCTTCTATTATTGCTTTTTCATCTTTGTCTTCATATGCAGCTGGTCAGATGCTTTGGTAGTGGTAGGTTCTTTTCCATCCATCAATCTTTCAATTTTGTCTACATGTGGGGCACTCCCTCAATCTGCATGATTCTTGGATTGTTGTTGGACTTCTACTAATTTGATGGGTATCAAATTTCTGGATATATTCTTTCAGAATGGTAGATTTTTCTTTTCCATTATTTGTAAGGAGTGTCCATCCTTCATATTGGCACAAGCATCTGAATTTTTTATCATATAAATTCTTTGCAATGTTGTAAAGAACTTTCATCCGCAAAACTCTCCGAGATTTAATCCATGATTTATTGATTTTAGGCAATGGTTTATTATTTCGGCCAACTTCAATCTGGAAATCTCGGCCAACATATCCAATTGTAATAATATGTTCAGCAGGATAGTATATCCTTCCATCAACTTCGGGACTTATTGAATAAAATTTGATATAAATCGATCTCCCTTGGGCAAATTTTGAAACCTCTGCCCTGAATATATCATCAAATTTTTCAATTTCTTTTAAATCTTTTCCTGGATGGATCAAATCCAGAAATCCATAATCTGCTGCCATTTTGACCATGAAAGGGTCTGCATCTTTGGTAATTATTAATCTGGGATAAACATGATCTCCTGATGAAATAAAATAAGATTCATTTTCTTCTAATTCATAAACAATCTTCGCAAATGATCTATATTCTTCTTCTTTTGATGATAAAGGAGTATCATCATCTTCATCAGTTTTGATTCTTATAACTCTTGTATGTTCATCACCATTTTTTATAGTCACCTTCCGGGGACTTGTTATATCTCGTTTGATATTGCTGGGTCCACTGCTACTTCCTGGCTGTGTATCTGTTTGTATTTTTAAGATTGTATCAATTGGTATTTTCTGTTTGGTATCTAATGACTCGAATTGTGAAGTAATATCAACAATTCTGTCATTCAATTCTTTGGTATATTTGGAATGAGAATTAGAGATTTCCACCAACAATTTGACATTTTGTTGGATAGATTCTGCCATTTCTTCTAATTGCTTAATTCCAATTTTCATATCTTCAGATTCTTCCATGAGAAATTTCATTCGTCTGTTGACGTCTATTAATGAATTTTTGATATTATCCATCTCCAAATTCGATGTTTCTGCTCAAAAAAATCTGCAAGAAAGTTATTTATTCCTTTAATATGAATAATATCAAAATTGTAAACTGATAAGTATGATTGCCATCTGTGTAACCTTCTATATTGAGGTTCCATAGGTAACTTATTTCTAATAAGACCTGCAACTTGAGAATTATCAGTTTCAACAGTGAATTTTTTAGATAAAAGGAATAATGAAAACTTTTTTATTTCTCTAATAATTGCTAATAATTCTTTTTCATGAGTGGTATAATTTATTTCTGCTTGGTTAAAAGTTCCACTTGAATATCTGCATATTTCATTTAAATCTATTTTTAATATAGCTGCCCAATATTTATCTGAGGCATCAGTATTGACAATTAGATTATCTTTTTCATCTGGTAATCTTAATTTTGGTAAATTTTTACATTCTTCTTTTAATAATTTAACAATTTCAGTATGTTCTTTATTCCAACCTTTAGTATTTGTTTTTCTAAATTGAATTTGTATCTTATGTCTCTTTTTTGAGAGATTTTCAATAAATCCTTCAGTATAGTTTAAACATCCTAAAAAATTTTGTATTTGTTCTTTGGATTTTAATTCATCTGGAAAGCTTTCTATCTTTTTAGATATATGAGTCTGTAATTTTATTCCTTTTCTATCTATTGATAATCCTAAAAAATCTATTTCTTGTTTCTCTATTATAGATTTCTTTTTAGAAAGTACAATCCCTTCCTTTTTGCATTCATTTATGAATTGTAATAAATGATTCCTATGTTCTTTTTTATTAGTAGAGCATATTAGTATATCATCAATATAAACAATGAGAAAGTCACTAAACTTTTTGAATATATTATCCATTTTCCTTTGAAATATTTGTGGTGCATTTTTTAAACCAAATGGCATAACTAACCATTCATATTTTTCTTGAGGTGTACTAAAAGCTGTATATTGTATACTATCTTCTTCCATTTTTATTTGCCAAAATCCTGATTTACAATCAAATTTGAAATAATATTGTTTTCCTTTTGTAAGGTTTATTAGAACTTCTTTATTTGGTAAAAAGTAACCATCAAATTTAGTATATTTATTTAATTATTTATAATTTATTACCATTCTAGCTTTTCCTCTAACCTGCTAAGAATGTTTCATAACCATAAAAGCTGGACTACTATGAGGTCCATTACTGGGTCTAATTAGCTTTTGTTCTAATAGTTCTTTTATCTGAATTTTAAATTCTTGCATGTCCTGTAAGGTATACATCATTGGTCTCACTCTTATTATAACATTTTCTGTTAATTCTATTTTAGTTTTAGGATGATATGGTTTCCAAAATAATAATGGGTTTTCACCATAAATTTTCCCTAATTGTTCTATGATTTTTTCCATACTTATCTCTATTTCTGTTTTTAGGATCTTTTTATATGATAGTTTTTTATTTTTAATTTCATCTTGTACTATTGGTCGTTTTTCCCACTTATCACCACGCTGGGCTGGCTGAACTCTATAGGGTCTAAATTCTCTTGGTATTTTTAATAGATGTGCACAAGGTGTTTGTAACATTATCATGTAATTATTTTGTTTGTAATATTGAAATTGTTGGATAAAATCATTTCCTAATAATATATCACATTCTAACTTATTATAATTATATACTTTATTTATTATAACTTGTTTACTACCAAGTATTATATTAACTTTTTCAGCACTATCAATTATTTGAGTACTTTCTCCAGTCACTCCTGTTATCTTTATTTTACTATTTTTATTTCATGATTTTATTAAGAAATTTTTAAAAATTGTTATATCACTTCCTGTATCAATTAAAGCACAAGTTGTTATATTCGTTTCTACTATAGTAACTTGTATATATACTGCCAATGGAAAACTAATTTGATTATTCATCCACTTCCTATTCTACATAATGTAGTTTGTCCTTTATGAGTTATATATAATCCTTGTCTTCTTATACTATAATCTTCTAATCCATTTAAGAAACTCATTCCTAATAATAAATGAGGTTCAATATCCATACTTTCATCTAAATAACATGGTACTAAAAGATCAATCCCACATATTTTTATTGGTACTTTAACTTTTAATTCTGTGATATATAGTTGTCCATCAAAATTCCTATATTCATATGGTTCTATCTTGTAAGTCATTAATCCTTCATTTTTATTTGCAGCCATATGACACTCACCAGCTCCTGTATCTATCAATATATTTGGTCCTTTTATATACTTTCTACCATTGAAATATTTTCCTTCTATTTTCATAGTTCCAATATTTCCATAAGGTTTTATTTCTTTTATACCACTAGTTTCTCCCAAATATTCATTTTTATTAGGTAGTCTAAGACTTTTTGATTTTTTTATCAACCTTCCATTATGAAATGTTATTTTATAATTTTCTTCTTCTCTTAACTCTGTTATTTCAGGCTTATTTTTAGTTATATTAAATTCATATTCTTCTGGGATAAGATTTATTTGTTTGTTTGGTTCCACTATTTTACTAATATCCTTACATTCCTTATGAATTTCTATGTATGGTTTATTAGAATAAATATTTCCATAATTAGAATTAGTAAATGTATATAATGCCCTATATTCCATAGTCATAATTTGGTCTCCTGGTTCCATTATATCATTTCTATGTAATTTGAAATGTAATCCTAAGACTTCATTAAAGTTTTTATCTTTCAATGAGACACAATATTTTAGGTAACAAGTAAATATTAACTTTTGATATGCTAAATTTCCTTCTATAGTTCCTAAATGATCATCTTCCAAATTTATAATTCTTCCATCATGTAAACTTACAGTCAATGGTGAATCTATTCCTTCCCTAAATAAGGATTTAAACATTATTTGTATTCCTGCTAAATAAACATATTGGATCTTTTCACTATGCTTTTTACTTATTTTTTATAATAATTCTGATACTGTATTTTTTGTTAAAAGGTTTATTTTATGTGTTCCTTGAGTAGCTCTAACATCTATAGTTTTTTCAATCTTATGGCTGTATTTTTTCTTAAAGTTCCTATATTTTTTAAACTTTCTATTTTTATATTTTCTTTTATTTCTTTTTTCAGAATTACATCTCCATCTTGTAGGTTTTTCCATATCTTCACAACATATTCTTGTTAATTTTCCTGATTTTTTCAGTAATTGTCTTTGTTGACATATATATGCAAGTCTTTCGAATAAAAATTTTATTCTTGATCCTAATGTTTTAGGTATTCCTATATTTTCTTTAATATATTTTTCAAATTCTATTTTAAAATATATTCCCCACGAACCTGGTAATTTATTATAATACATGTCTTGATATACTTCTTGATTCTCA
This sequence comes from Olea europaea var. sylvestris, assembly GCF_002742605.1. Classification (NCBI taxonomy): domain Eukaryota; kingdom Viridiplantae; phylum Streptophyta; class Magnoliopsida; order Lamiales; family Oleaceae; genus Olea; species Olea europaea. The sequence goes on from NW_019265184.1 coordinate 237,387, forward strand.
TTACTATAAAATTGAGTATAATAGTATTCCTTGAATTCACAAGTATATTCTTTAATTTTACACATATCACAAATTGTTAAATTAATTAACTTAACTCTTGCATTATCTTTTTCTTGTATTGCTTCTTTTTCATAATTTCTTAACCAATTTTCTCATAAAAATTCATCTGCAATATATTCTACTAATCTTTCTATTCCTAGTTTATCTGATTTTATTATTTCTGTTTGTACATTTCTTTTTATTAATGATTTTGTATCACTACTAATTCCTTCCCACCAATTTCTAACATTTCCTTCAAAAGATGCTATTAAAAAATATATTCTTCTTTCAGTATTTTCCCATTTATCATCTTTATTATATAAAAAGAATAATATCATTGAATCTGCCCAAGTTATTAAGGCTTTCTTAGTATCTATTTTGCAATCTAAGTCTAATTTTGTTCCTCCATGGTTAACAGGTTTATCATAATTATTATTTAATTCAAATCTATTACTATATTTATTTCCTTTGGACGGTTGTTTATCCCTTATTTTATCATAAAATTGCCTATATGATTTATTATACATCGAAGCATAGCTTTCATCTGGATCTATTGATTCTTGTTTAGAGGTTCCAACGGGATTAGGTCCTCCTCCAGTATTCATTAAGATCTGGTATTCATCATCTATACTTTCTAAACTTAAATGATCAAAATTATCTATAAGTAGATCTAATTCTTCATTCATCTTCTTTGTCTTGATTTTCTTCAATTTTTTGTTTACCTAATATTTTTTCTCTAGATTCTTTTTCTTCTATTATTTTAGGTAATATGTTTTTTCTAAACTTATCATCTATGCTTCCTGTTTCTATTATTATATTTTTTCTTTCAATATGTTTTTTCCCTATTCTGATTATTTCTTTTTCTATAAATTTTTTATCTACTCTATTATTCTTTTCTTCATTTTCTTTTAATTTTCTGACTTCAAGTTTTAATATATTTATATCATTTCTAGTTTCTTTTATTTCATTCTTAATTTCTTGTACATCATTAATTAATGTTCTTATGAAATGTTTTAATTCTTCCATATGTTCACTGATTGACATTTTATCTATTTTTTGATTGACAATAATAAAATATTATACACTCAGCATTTTTACACTCTTTTATCATGTTATCATATTTTTGTTTTATAGCTTTAGGATTTGTTAGCTTTTTTAATTTTTCATAATACCTTACTTTTTCTTTATACCTTTCTTGTTTTAATTTTAATATCTGTTTTTCTTGAGTTTTAGTTATATCCCCAGGTATTAATAATTCATCTAAAATTTTATTATTTATTAATCTTATTCTTTCTAACTTCCTATCTAAAATATTCTTAGTTTTTTCCATTATATTTTTATGATGATTCATATATTTCTCTATGATACAATTCATTTTCAAATATTTCGCAAATTATTTCATATGTACGTCTATCTTTGATAAATCCTATAGTTAATTTATGTAATATTTGTTCCTTTATTTCTCTAGGTAAATTCCTAGTTATATATAATGTTATTATTTTTAATTTATTAGGGATGAGGTTGTAAAATATATAACATCCTTTTTCTTCAATACATTGATAATAATTATTTATTTTTAAGATTTCCATGACCTCTATGGCTCTGATACCAAAGGACGGGTGTTACTATGAGCGAACAAAAATCTAATAATCTAAAAATCTAATAATCATGAAACTAAAAATCTAAAAATTTTAATATTTCATAAACTCTTTTATTTTTGCTACTAGGTGTATATAAAGTTTTAAGATAAAAACTAATTTTTTGTATGTTTGTGGTGATCTATTTTTTATTATCTTTTTCATAAATTTTTAAGTAATTCTTCAAAATCTAGTAATGTTTGGGAATTTATAATATCAATATCTGTTATCATATCTATGTCTGTTTTAAAAGGTATATCATATTTTGAGATATTTTTCTTTCTTTTTTCTAATTTATCTATTATATCTTGTATATCTTTTATAATTATTGTTCTTACAATTCCTTTAGCAAACTTTTCTAATAAATTTTCTTTGAAACATTTTAATATTTCTTGTGATGCATATAATTGTTCTTGATATCCTATCTTATCAATTTCTTTTTCAAACTTAATTTCTTTTTTATTTTTAACAACCTTTTTTATATTATATGGTCCTCTCTTATATTTGAGTTTTTCTATTTTATGATTATTCATTAATAATTCTCACAAATTTTTAGAAAAAATTATTTGTTAATTATTTAAGGACTTAAATAGAAGATTTATATTAGATAAAGGGTTGTTTTTTAATATTTGTTAAAAGGTGTTTTTGGTAGTTCAAAATGTTTATAAAAGTCAAACACTATTTTGAAAAATGGCTAACATATTTGGGTTATTTTCATGCATTTCCCTATTCTTTACATTATTCATAAATAATTACTGATATGAGCTGTGAGCCATCAAACTCTCATCCCTCTCTCCGTTTACTTTCCTGGTTTTTGATTTGATTTGATTTTCAGTGCTACAACCTCCATTTCCATGACCTAAAGCTATAAATCCCTTTCCATTTTCATTCTGACGAAGACGAAAGGCGTACACGGTTGTTATCTTGAGTCAAATTACGCAGGTGAAATGAGAAATTTTCCGTCATATGTCCATGATTCACCTACCAAAGATGAACGGCTCAGTCACAGTGGGCCTATAGGACTCGTCAATTTTGTGGTCGAGTATATATCAAGATTGTCACCCCAACATAGAACATTGGTATATGATATTTTATACAGTCCTGACTTTATGGATATTGATGAAGAATATATACAAGCAGATAGAGATTTCATTGGTATTGATAAGTTAAGAGACGGAGTCCTTTTCCGAAAATTTGTGTCACATGGGCAAGAGCTTAAGGTTTTCTTCCAAGTCCCAAACAAGCTAATCCTGTCAAGTATTAATCCAACTCTCAATCCTAATGAAGCTGTTGCAGTCGCAATCAACTTTTTCCTCCTAATGGTAGAAGCGATCCTATGTTTTGAGGAAGATTTAATTGGTTCTGTAAAAGGTTCATTCGAAATTCTGCACACAGAGCTTGGATTTCTTATTACTTTTCTTGGTGATAAAGCAATGCATTTGCAGCCCACCATCACCAAGAATATAGTGATTAATATCGAAGCTCTGGTTAATGAGGTAGGAAATTTCTTTTACTCCTTCTTTTTCACCATTATTGCATTCACGAAAATCAGTAATGCAACAACTGATATCGAAAATATGGTCAATGAGGTAAAATGTTACTGGGGTTTCACGAATCACTCATGGTTTGATCTTCTACATCCTGTGAGAATTCTTAATCGGCTAGTAGAAAATTGCCCCCCCTGGGGCAGAGAACGAAGGAGAATCCCGCTCTATGACCCTTTCAAGGGTGAAGGGCTGTGTAGAGGATGGGATATACGATGGGGAACCACTGAAAATATCAAATCTCTGTTACGGAGATGCTTAGATTTCTTCATGTTCACCGAGACAAGAACATTGAATCTTGCATTTTCATATTTGTTAAGGAAGTTTGATCTCTTGAAAACAAAGATCAAGAAACATTGCATCACAGTCTCAAATATGCCGAGTGATATGGCTCCAAAGACTTCGGTGGTTTCACCCTTCATTGTTGATTCCGTTCTTGATGATCTCAAGGACCTATTAAATAACAAGTCTGACAAGATTGTTGGGGTGAACGATCAGATTGTAATGCTTCATGAGGAGCTAATGTTATTGGGATCTTCTGTCAAGGACATAGCGGTGCACCAGGCAGCAGAATATGAAGAACTTGTGATTCAAGCCGGAGACATAACATATGAGGTTGAATATGTTATCAACTCATTTCTTCATGTTTGGTATCTCGCCCTCCGGCTTCCTCAACTCATTGAGAAGATTCAGCTTTTTATGATGGCTATCAAAGAAATAAAGAATAACGTTGATGCAGCTGGAATGCCAGAAGTTGCAGCGTATCCAGATGAACAAATATCGCTGCAATCGAAAAAATCTCCTGCTTTGGAAGACACTATTGTGGGGTTCAAGAAAGTGGCAACTGAAATTGCAGAACAACTTGTTAGAGGAACAGACCACCTGCAAATTATTTCCATCTATGGGATGCCTGGACTTGGTAAGACCACTTTAGCAAATAAACTGTACAATGATCCCTCTGTTGTCTATCGTTTTGACAAGAGTTCCTGGTGTGTTATTTCTCAAACATATAATAAGAAAAATGTGTTGATTGAAATTTTGAGCTCAATGAGTAACAGTAAGAGAGAAGCATTTATGAACATGGAAGAAGAAAAATTGGCCGAAAATATTTACAAAAATTTAAAAGGAAGGCGATACCTTATTGTGATAGATGATATATGGGATGTCAATGTGTGGAATGATTTGAGAAGGTATTTCCCAGATGATGGAATTGGAAGCAGAATCTTATTCACCACTCGAAATAAAGAAGCTGCTTCGAAAGCTTCTTCTCGTAGTGTCATAAATACACTTCCTTTTCTGTCAGAAGTTGAATGTTGGGAATTACTACAACGAAAAGTCTTCCAAGATAAAAATTGTCCCCAAGAATTGATACACATTGGGAAGCAAATTGCAACAAATTGTAGCGGCCTACCACTCGCGGTGGTCGTGATAGCTGGAGTTCTAGCAAATATGGAGAAGAAAGAACACTTTTGGCAGGAAGTTGCAAGAAATCTTAGTTCATATATATCCGAAACCCCCGAAAACTGCTTCCAGACATTGGAACTTAGCTACAAGCATTTACCAATGCATTTGAAACCATGTTTTCTTTACTTTGGAGCATTCGAGGAAGACAAGGAAATCTCAGTAAAAAAATTGATATGGTTATGGGTTGCTGAAGGATATATAAGGAAGGAAGAGCAAAAGTGCTCAGAAGATGTGGCACTAAAATATCTTATGGAACTAATTGATAGGAGCTTGGTAATTGTTGTTAAAAGAAGATTTGATGGAGAAGTAAAAACTTGTAAGATTCATGATATATTACATGAAATGTGCTGCAGAATAGCTGAAGAAAAAAAACATTTGAAGATGTTCAAATTGTAAGTTCACTATTTCTCTTCTTTTTTCCTTTTCCTTCATTTTTGTTTTAGCCTACTAATAACGGTGATTATATCTGATGATTGTACCAATGATGTGACTATGTTGTTAACAGTAATCATGATGATCCACAGTTCTTTAGTCAAGTATTGATGTATCAGCAACACCGTTGTCTGAGTATAGACTGCAGACCATTTGCAAATCGCTTACTACTTTCTGGCCGACTTGTGCGCCCTCCTTTAAACTCTCGCAGCTTCAAAGTTCTTAGGTTTTTGAAGTTCTTGGATGTTTGCGCTGATTCGAAACGTCGTGTCCCAATAGGAAATGAACATCTGCCACCAATGGAAATATTTCACAAACTAGAATTTCTTATTTTGGAGAATACACATCGAGTTGAAATACCTGAGATCCTTCTTAATATGGTGAGTTTGAGACACATGCATTTCAGTGGCGGTGCATGCTTCAATGCATCTTGTCGTCAGCAAGCAACTGAGGATGAAAACTTCCTTATAAATAATAACTTGCAAAGTATTTCTGTGCTGTTAATTTACGATGCAACAGACGAGAAAATTTTGAGATGTTTATCCAATCTTCGCAGACTGAAAGCCAGGGTTACATATTCACTCAATCATTCTTTCGAATTCCTTAATCAGCTCGAATCACTGAAGTTATTACCTGATCCGAATAATGTACGAGATCCATGTTTCACATTGATCAGTCTGCCCTTAAATCTCAGACAATTGACTCTAGTTGATGTACACATGTCTCCAAAACAATTGGAGGTAATTGGGAAATTGCAGTGCCTTGAGATTCTCAAACTAGTTCAGGTTTCCTTTGAGGGAAGACAATGGGACACAAGTGAAGTTGAATTCCCACAACTTAAATTCTTGAAACTTCGTTGGGTACAAATTGCAGAATGGAATGCCTCAAGTGATAATTTTCCAAGACTTCAAAAACTAGTGTTGCAAAATTGCTACAATCTGAAGATGATTCCTCCCAGTTTAGGTGATATTCTAACGTTACAGAAGATTGAGGTGCATTGGTGCGCAAAAGCTATCAGAGAATCTGCCAAGCAAATTCAAGAAGAACAAAAAGAAAATGGAAATGAAGAGCTTAAAGTCGTAATCACTGAATGGTAAACAGAGCATCAGTTTTTGCAGGTATACTACGTTGCTCTAAGAACTCCCTTTCCGCTTATTTAATTTGATTTTAAAATAATTTCTTAGATATTAACTTTAGCAGCCTTATGAGATATTTCAGAAGGTAATTAGAGAGCTCTGCTCTTTTACTCATTCCCATTTTCAGCTAGATCCAGGTATTGTGTGTAATACTAAAATGAAAACATCAAAGAACTTCTAATGTAATTTCGCCTTGTAATTTCCTCTGTAAAATTAAGTTCAAAGATGATTTATAAACTCATTTTGAAATGATTATGATATATTTGAGTTATGTTTTCTTTGCTTATTTATTTGAACGGGATGGATTTTATTTCATCTACGAATTCATCACATCATATTAAGGCATATATAAACAAAATCTAAAGAATTTTTCATTATATCATATTCAGATTGTGAAACTAACAAATTTCAGCCATGACAAGAAAAAAAACGAGATTATTGAAGATTTATTAAATGGTAATTACGGAAAACATGTTGATCATTGCATTTTCAGACAATTTTCCCACAATAAGAATAATGTAGTAGAGTAGAAAGTTTTTGTGTTGCCAACTTCTGTTGCTGAGAACATTCTTCATATGCTGGTGCTTGCTTCATTCTTATTTTTGATGTACAAATGAGTACTTTTTCTGTTTGATTTTTTAGGACAAAAGATGGTACTTTCTTCTCAGTAGATTAAGGAGTGTTGGTGTTTATGAAGTAGGTGGCAATTCAATAGATTTGCATCTCCATCCTCTTACCACTTTTTCTGCTCTTGCTTGTTAATTTGGGAGTTCTTATTGTATTTCCTTCAATTTTTGTTTCTCCTCGAACATGTTTTAGGCACAAAATTAATTGTAGCTTATACGAACGTGTTTGTTGGCATTCCATTTGACCGTATTGACAACTTCACTTCAATCGTGTAGTAAATGTCTCGTGCTAGATAACTTGATCGAAATATAGCTGCAAAAGCATGAATGTGGTCTATTATTACATAATTTTGTAACTTTTCAATATTCAGCAGCTGTAACAGTACGAGCATTATATAGATAAAATCAAGTACCAACTACGGTTGCAGCAAAGCTTGCCGCGGCAGTTTAGTCCCCAGTTGTATGAATGACACTTTTGGTCCCAACTTCAAACCTTCAAACGTGCGTAACTTTTGATCCACGATTTCGAATTATGATCCCTTTCTTGCGTTGAACTCTAAATTCAATTATTTTTTCAATGGTATATCAATTTATCCTATTGAGATATTTGTACAAAAATTTATGTTCTAATTTTTCTTGCATGTTTTAAACTTGGGCAGCTGGCTCCTCATTTCACATCTTTTGGTTCTTTTATATCTAAGTCCCTATTTGATTTAGATAAAAATCAAATTTTTAGTGGATTTTGAGAAAAAAATTGATAGAATTTGTGATTTAAAAGTTGTTGGTCTCATGAAATATGAGGTTAAAATTAATTAATGACTTTAACTTAGATTTTAATTCATTTTTTTAGTTGAACCAAACATGAACTAATTTCTTTCCTTCTGCATCAATCATCTTCAAATTTGGGGTTTTAACATATAAACTCTTAATTTGCATACTGTTTCGTAAAGACAATTTTGGTACATTTTTTCTCCAAATCTTAAATAAATAAATGCATTACTTTTTTATTAATCATTTTCATACACTCACGCTATTTAAATACCAGCACTTAAATTGCACATGGCCTCACTAGTATAATTAAAAACTATTTCAAGGTATCAAAAAATCTTGGCGTGGATGATTTGTTGAAACGATCGAATAATGAACAATAGACAATATGTAGAATCTCTCATTCAATTCAAAACAAGTCGATGCCAATGAACTTAGTCCCCAACCTTCGATCGCTAGTAGCGATCGTCCTTCTTCACCGCTCATCCAATTTCATTGTTAAGATGGTACGAAAAGAAAATTTTACATTCCACTCTAATTAAAATAAGAATAAAAATTTGAACGTGTTGCACGAACGGAAAGGACTAGTTATGCAGAATTGTAAAAGTTTGAGGACTATAATGGTACACAGAGGAAATAAATATATGGTAGCGATATTCATATTCACAGTTTTATATATACATCAATTTTCAAAAAGATAATTATATTATATTTTTTATCGTATGTAAATTTACCTAAATAGATATATATAAAATTAATAAAAATATATCATTCTTAATTCATCCACTCATATCTATTTTCATTAAATTATTTTGAACATTTTTATATTCTTTTAGAATTCATGTTTAACTAAACTCCTGATAAACATAATATATCCAATTCAACTAAAATCATAAAACCCTAATAATCATAAAATATTCACTTCAACTGAAATCAAAACAACAATGGGAGAGATACCATTAGAGGAAATACATACAGACATGACAATATATGAAGAAGAATTTGAAAATGTAAGAATTACGTTTTATTGTTTTTTTTTTATATTCAATCTGTGGATTATACACGTTTACTGGTTAATTTCTTTCCATTTTCTTGATTATAAGTATTGAAAGTTGATTTTTGAATTCATTTTAATCTTCAGTACTATCAAGTTAGAAGGTTAACGATAGCTGTTTTGCATACCAGCTCTAATAGTTCTTATAGAAGGAAGGCAAATCAACGAAAGAATTCAGCATATTTCAGTTCTTACATCGGATTATTACATTTCTCTTTCATGTTGTTGTTAAATTAATTTTATATTGTTGTCAATTCTTTTGCTTGTTTCACGCTGGAGTTATATCCATTTCAATTTATTTCATTTCAACTTGAAATCTGTGTGTGGGCACATTTTGCATTTCAAAATGAAACAGCACATCTCAAGGTTCTTGGTAAATATTCGTTTGTGGAGAAACAGTAATTGGCCATGAATGGTTTATGAATTATATGCAGGCTGGAGCAAA